>NW_028318721.1:600000-900000 GCF_062004578.1 Staurois parvus | reverse complement strand
CTGCTGCCAGGCCCGTAATCTGTCATGGGCCCCTGTACCGCCTCCTCATGCTGCTGCCAGGTCCAGAGTGTGTCATGGGTCCCTGTACGGCCTCCCATTGCTGCTGTCTCCATCGCCACACTCTGCCATGTGCCACTTTCAGGTCTCCTCACACTGCTGGTGGGTTCCATTTTGTCATAGGGTGCTGTATGGTCTCCCATTGCTGCTGCCAGGCCCGTAATCTGCCATGGGCCCCCGTACCGACTCCTCATGCTGCTGCCAGGCCCGTAATCTGTCATGGGCCCCTGTACCGCCTCCTCATGCTGCTGCCAGATCCAGAGTGTGTCATGGGTCCCTGTACGGCCTCCCATTGCTGCTGTCTCCATCGCCACACTCTGCCATGTGCCACTTTCAGGTCTCCTCACACTGCTGGTGGGTTCCATTTTGTCATAGGGTGCTGTATGGCCTCCCATTGCTGCTGGCAGGCCCGTAATCTGCCATGGGCCCCCGTACCGACTCCTCATGCTGCTGCCAGGCCCGTAATCTGTCATGGGCCCCTGTACCACCTCCTCATGCTGCTGCCAGATCCAGAGTGTGTCATGGGTCCCTGTACGGCCTCCCATTGCTGCTGTCTCCATCGCCACACTCTGCCATGTGCCACTTTCAGGTCTCCTCACACTGCTGGTGGGTTCCATTTTTTCATAGGGTGCTGTATGGCCTCCCATTGCTGCTGCCTCCACCGCCACACTGTGGCTCCACACTCTGGTTTTGGCCCCGTGACTGCCCAAATGAGTGAAGTGTGCGGTGATTCTAAGATCGACGGCACTCATCTGCATGTCATACTGACTGACAGTATTATTTCTCTTCCCCAGCAGACTCCAAGGGCATTTAAATTAAAGGTACAGTGTTCTGCACTAATATAAAGGCTCTCTGAAGCCTAGAAACACCCTTTTTATAAGTTAAATTCGCAGCGAATATATTCGAATCGAATTTATTCCGTGAATTCGCCGAATCAGCCGAATCGAATTTTTGAATAATTCGCTCATCTCTAGTCACCATGTCCAGCCTCCTGCCAGGGGATTGGCCAAGGTCCCTCAAACATGCAGATCTGAGCCTCCTCCCCTCCACTCTTCAAGAAAGTTCTCCACTCTCTAGCTTTCTAGAGAGGCTCCAAAAGCCCTGATCTGTTAGAGCCTCCAAGCCTGTGCTGAGGTGACCCCACTCCCAGGCTGACTCATCCCAGGCTGCTACCCAGCCTCTACCTGGAAAAAAAAAAAACAACCAGCCTGTCTGGATAACCTGGAGGACTTTACACTTCTTTTATTCCATTTAGTGGCTTGATTTCTCCTACTGGGCTTTTGCGGTTAGTGAAAGAGGAACAATATTCCCTCCTCTCTTACTCTCATTTGAACATCAGTTAATATGTATTATACCACAGACGGTCAGCAAGAGCATTACTCTTCTCATATTTATATTCCTTTACTATTGGAATTCTTTTTTTAATTAGTGGCTTAAATCCCCCCCTGCTCTTTGGGCTTTTGGTGATATTGTTGGGCTCCTCCTCACACCACCAATGTCTGAGATGATACCTGAGGCGACCACCTGTGTATATCCGAAGGACACTTCCTCATCCACTTGAGTCCAGGATTCCATGTTGGACATCTTTGTTTTTAAGGATGCTCTGCCAGGCAAGTGTTTTTTCAAATTATTGATTTGTAATTATAAAAGTGGAGAGCATATTTATTGTTGTTGGTTGAATTAAAATGAAATATGATAGCATATTAATCTATTATGCATCTCCCTTTTTTGCCTTTGAAGATCTTGGATTGCAACGAGTTTGATAAAATATTCCAAATCTTAGAATCCACTTCCACCCCCAAATTGTAATTGGTGCCATGGTAAGCCCGAATCTGAAAAAAATAGGTATATATTTCCCCTCAATTGTGAAGCAAGGATGTCAGTAAACTTAGAGTAGCCCGCTTCTCTCAAAGGTTTTACATTAAGATTGGGAATAAGATGTTCATAGGTTGTTAATGGTATGTCTAGTTTAATCTTAGGGGTAGGTGTGGATTTAGATAAGCCTATTAGCCATGCACTCAATGTCGCAGAAATAGAGGGAAGGTAGGGTATGGATTAACTGCGGGGAAATAGCTTTCGCAAGTAATAGAGCCTGTGGATCCCCAGCTGGGACTATGCTTCCCTCTATTTGTGCCTAAAGCTTATGCGAGGGGATCAGCCAGTTCTGATGTTGATCTAGCAGTGCAGCATAATAGTAGGTAGATACAACAGGGAAACCTACACCCTCCTTAGATTTATGTTTAATGAGAGCCGAAAACAAGATTACTAAAATAAGAATGGAGGATAAGGAGCGGGATCATTCTAAAGTAGTATAAGAGTTTAGGCAGGATCAACATCTTAAAGGCCGCTAATCTGCCCAACCACGAGAGCTCATGTTTTCCAATTGCTAATAGAACCCTTAAAATCGCCTGGTATAATTCCTCGTAATTGTCTTTGAACATGTTGGAAGAAGGGGAAGACACCTGAATGCCCAAATACTCCAGATTCTTAGTGGACTAGCTGTACAGGAACTTGTTTTTAGGACAATGTAAGAGATCTTTTGGAACCCCTATAGAAAGTGTACACGATTTAGTAATATTGAGTTTATAATATGAAATGTCGCTAAACATTTTAAGTGTAGAAGAGATTGCTGTCAACGAAGTCAATGGGTCCATTATGATAAGTATGACATCATCTGTGAAGAGGCCAATTTTGTGGGCTATATTTGCTGTTTGTATACCCGAAATCAAGGGATTCAATCAATTGAAGTCGCCAGGGGTTCCATAACCAGAGAAAAAATAATAGGGGAGAGGGGACATCCTTGTCAGGTACCGTTTGTGATTAGGAAGGGATCCGACAAGGCATTGGATGTAAAAACTTGTGCAGAAGGCACTGTGTATAACACCGTGATAGCTGATTTGATGTATCCATACATACCGAAATTAGAAAGAGTACAGTCGAGATACTGCCAGTGAACTCTATCGAAAGCCTTTTCGGCAAAAAGACAGTTTGAGATTTACAAAGTTCAGCAATCCTCAATTGATTAAGCACCCTACGTGTGCCATCCGATGCCTGCCTACCTTTAACGAACCCTACTTGGTCTAATTGAATAAGAGAAGGAGTCACTGTTAGTAATCTGCTAGCTAGTATTTTAGCATAAATCTTAAGATCCGTACTAAGTAAGGATATTGGGCAAAGATTTTGGGGGAACAGTCTGGAGATTTACCTGGTTTGGGCAGAGTGGCTATGATTGCTTTCAACATCTCTGATTTTGTTCAACCTGCAAGAACACTTTTTTAATATGGGGTATTAATATATCTTGAAATTCCTGGTAATATTTTGCAGCAAACCCATCTGTCACAGGCGATTTTCCCTTCAGTAGCGCCTTAATTGCGGCCAAAATCTATATCCCTGATAGAGGCTGATTTAAAATATCCAGCTTCGACTGGTCCAGGTAGAGAGAGATTGGCAAAAAAGCTATTGATAAAGTCAGGAGTGGGTTGAGGCGTATTTGGATCATCTTTGAGATTGTACAATTGAGTGTAGTAGGTCCGAAATGCCTCTGCAATTGTATTGGGATGGAAAAACATTTTCTTAGATTTAGGATCTATCATAGAGGGAATTTTGGTTTTTGCCTGTTTAGCGTTGATGTAGGAGGCCAATAATTTTCCGGCCTTATTACCTTGGGTATAGTAATTCGTTTTGACTCTTCTAAGGTATTTTTCGTGTTGGAGTATTAAAATTTTTCTAAGAGCTAGTCTGTTAGTCTGCAATTGCTGTAACACCTTAGGAGAAAGACCTCTTTTATGTTGGGATTCTAAACTAGTGATCCTAGATAGTAGTTCTAACAGGGCCTTTTTGTCTATGCTTTTTCTCCCAAGAAGGTAGCTGTACTAACACTCTGCGACCGAAAACCTTATGAGCACACCAAACATTGACTATATCTGCATCTGAAGAGGCATTAATATCAAAATACTCCTGCAAAGATTTAGAAATATGAGAACGAGTACCGGGGTTAAGAAACATAGAAGTATCATTACGCCACAAAAATACAGGTGAAAATCGCAATGACTCTTCAATGCAGATAGATACAGCGAGGAACAGAAGTATTTGAACACCCTGCAATTTTGCAAGTTCTCCCAGTTAGAAATCATGGAGGGGTCTGAAATTCACATTGTAGGTGCATTCCCACTCTAAGAGACAGATTTAAAAAAAAAATTCAGGAAATCACATTGTATGATTTTTAAAGAATTTATTTGTCTTGCACTGCTGAACATAAGTATTTGAACACCTAAGAAACAGCAAGAATTCTGGCTCTCAAAGACCTGTACTGTGCCTTTAAAAAGTCCACCTCTACTCCACTCATTAATCTAACTTAGTAGCACCTGTCTGAGCTCTTTAAAGACACCTGTCCACCCCACAGTCAGTCAGACGCCAACTACTACCATGGGCAAGACAAAAGAGCTGTCAAAAGATACCAGAGATAAAATTGTGGACCTCCACAAGGCTGGAAAGGTCTACGGGGCAATTGCCAAGTAGCTTGGTGAAAATAGATCAACTGTTGGAGCAATTGTTAGAAAATGGAAAAGGCTAAAGACGACTGTCAGTCTCCCTCAGACTGGGGCTCCATGCAAGATCTCACCTCGTGGGGTATCACTGATGATAAGAAAGGTGAGGAATCAGCCCAGAACTACAAGGGAGGAGCTGGTCAATGACATGAAGAGAACTGGGACCACAGTTTCAAAGGTCACTGGTAGAACACTACGCCGTGGTTGAACACTACGCCGTCATGGTTTCAAATCATGCATTGCACGGAAGGTTCCCCTGCTCAAGTCATCACATGTCCAGGCCCATCTGAAGTTTGCCAATGACCATCTGGATGATCCAGAGGAGGCATGGGAGAAAGTCGTGGTCAGATTAGACCAAAGTAGAACTTTTGTCTAAAGTGGTCTAAACTTCACTCGTCGTGTTTGGAGGAAAAAGAAGGATGAGTTGCATCCCAAGAACACCATCCCTACTGTGAAGCATGGGGGTGGTAACATCATGCTTTGGGGGTGCTTTTCTGCGAAGGGGACAGGATGACTGCACTGTATTAAGGAGAGGATGAATGAGGCCATTTATTGTGAGATTTTGAGCAACAACCTCCTTCCTTCAGTCAGAGCATTGAAGATGGGTCATGGCTGGGTCTTCCAACATGACAACGACCCGAAGCACACAGCCAGGATAACCAAGTAGTTGCTCCGTAAGAAGCATATCAAGGTTCTGGTTTGGCCTAGCCAGTCTCCAGACCTAAATCCTATAGAACATCTTTGGAGGGAGCTGAAACTGCGTGTTGCTCAGCCACAGCCCCGAAACCTGACAGATCTAAAGGAGATCTGTGTGGAGAAGTGGGCCAAAATCCCTGTTGCAGTGTGTGCAAACCTGGTCAAGAACTACAGGAAACGTCTGACCTCTGTAATTGCAAACAAAGGCTTCTGTACCAAACATTAACACTGATTTTCTCAGGTGTTCAAATACTTATGTTCAGCAGTGCAAGACAAATAAATGTGATTTCCTGAATTTTTTTTTTAATTCTGTCTCTCAGAGTGGGAATGCACCTACAATGTGAATTTCAGACCCCTCCATGATTTCTAACTGGGAGAACTTGCAAAATCGCAGGGTGTTCAAATACTTCTGTTCCTCACTGTATAGGCGCATGTTCTGACCATGTCATAGGGTGAATTGTTGCTTTGGTAACATGTTGCAGAAGTTGTAAATCGGTTAAAAAATAATCTATCCTGGAGTAGGACCTTGTCAGAGGAAAAGACGAGGAAGCCCGGGCTAATGCGCCAGTTTGCGCAAAGAAGTGCGCATGCGTAATCATGTGTAATCATGCATTCCTGTGCATGAAAATGCACCAGCACTAATTGCTGACACTCAGTGGCCTTTATAAGGACTGCAGCTCTGCTCAGTGATTGCTGGATTATCTTCAGACCCTCCCTTTCCTGTGTTCCTGAGTTTCCTGCTGATTACCCATTACAGACCCAGCTTGATCCTGACCTTGTTCCTGTCTGCTGCTCTGTGTATGACCCTGGCCTGCTCCTGACCTTGTTCCTGTCTGCTGCTACTCTGTGCATGACCCCGGCTTGATCCTGACCTCGCTCCTGTCTGCTGTTCCATATTGATCCTTGCTCTGGCTACTGACTACTCTACCCATCCTCCGGGATCCACGTGTTCATCCTGCAACTGGAGCACCCACAGGTTCCATCTCATCAGGCATTTCCAAGCAACAACACCACTAGCAACCCGTGCTTCTTTGGGCACTGCCACCTCCAGGGGCGCACTGCACTTAGCCGTAAGGGGAGCCCTCTCTCTATTGCGCCTCTGGTCAGGTACGTGACAGACCTTTGTGGTATATATGTAAAATCTTTCTTGAAGTCATGGAGACATCTCCAAGGATCATAAAGATCTGATTCCTGTAGAGTTGACGCCATAGAATACCGCACCCCACACGACTGGCCCAAAACATCTAAAGACTTGTGGATGATACCAATAAAGTTGCCGCAGTAGAGTAAGAAACCCTTCTGGATGTTCATGACTTTCTTCCTCAAGGAATTAAAAAAAGAGATTTGATTAACATTAGGGGCATATAGGTTCAAAATCATGTAGAAAATATTATTTAATTCAGACACCATTATTATGAACCTGCCCTTCTGGTCTTTCTCTAGAGAGTGGAGGGAGAATGCTACAGAGTGTTTTGAGGGAATTTCCAGGAACCGTGAGCAACTATGCTCGACAACTATTTGCAGTGTTAGACTAGTGAGGCACCCTCTCAAAGCAAAAATAAAACAAAAAGTTGCATCATTTCTTCGCAAGTTGAAATCCTTCTTCTTCTGAGTTGACAGTCCGTAAACAATTATCTCTTGTTATTAGCAATTTAGTGGGGAAGCCCCATTGGTATTTTATATTGTTATTGCAGAGTAACTTCGTAAAGGAGAGTAATTTTTTGGGAGCAATAATGGTATACTGGGAGAGATCTGCATATAGGGATATCCCATTGTATGGCATTGGTAACGGATTGTTTGTTCTCGCAAAGATCATCAATTCCTCCTTTATGCGGTAGAAATGGATTCTAGCAATAACGTCCCTAGGGACATGATCAGGAAGAAAGGAATGCTTCGGCAGTCTATACGCTCTATCCACTATAACATCTCTCTCTGACAGATTCGGCAACAAGGTATTTATCATCTGTTAAATACACCGTCTAAGGTCTGTGGCAGGAATAGTTTCACTCACCCCCCTAAATTTAATATTGTTCCTGCGTGACCGGTCCTCTAGATCCACCATTTTTAGTTTCAGCGCTTTCAATTCCTCTTCATTGTGAGTATCCACTAACTCGCCCATTTTAGATTCCAGATGGTTGACGTGCTCCCCCAGACTCTCAACCTCTGCATTCACCTGTGACACAAAACTCATCATATCCTTGTGTAAAGAACCTTTAAGGGTAAGGGTTTCAGCAGGGTAATCTTCCAGATGTTCAATAAACTCTCTGGTGGTATTATGAGAAATAGAATCATTTGATTGCTCACCTTGTAGATGGGAGTCTGGGGAACATCGCTGCTTTGCCTTTTGGGGGCTGCTGGTAGGTGTAGTGCCTACAGACTGTGCAGGGCTATCATGTTGTGAGTGGGAGCGAGGCCTCTCCTCTGCTGTGTGTGCCGTACAGGAGGGAGAGGTGCTGGGGCCAGTGCCATCTTGAGGGGAGGGGCCACCTGCCAGAGTGACGAACTCTGTTAATTTGCGGGGCCCCTCTTGATCTTCCGTTTGCGCATAGGTGCATATCGGGTCCCCACACACTAGGGCAGCTGCCAGGGATGAGAGGGTTGCTCTTCTCTGTTCCCCATCACTGTGAGCCACTTCGGTTCCCGGAGCTCACAGACTATGTGGCCATCCCGATCCGCAGCCGGCCACGCCCCCCAAGTTTTGGATATTTTTTATAACAGAAATGAGAAAATAACTTTTTTTTCAAAACCTTTTTGTTTATGGCACCAGAATTAAACAGCGCACAGGTGATCAAATACCACCAAAGGAAAGCTCTATTTTTGTGAAACAATTGACATAAATCTAATATATATATCGTATTGCATGACTGTGCAATTTTCAGTTAAACTTGTATAGCAAAAAAATGGCATAAATTGCAGTATCTATACCATAGTTTGTAGAACCTATAACTTTCACACAAAGCAATCAATATACACATATATACTTATTGGGATTTTTTTTACCAAATACATGTAGCAGAATACATTTTGGCCTAAATTTATGACTAACTTTGAGTTTAGTATAAATTTTTTATAGCTGAAAGTAAAAAATATTGTTTTTCTTCAAAAGTTTCGGTCTTTTTTGTTTATAGCGTGAAAAATAGCGCACAGGTGATCAAATACCACCAAAAGAAAGCTCTGTTTGTGTGAAAAAAAGGATGTAAATTTTGTTTGGAAACAGCATTGCATGACCGCGCAATTATCAGTTGAAATAGTGCAGCGCCAAAAAGCAAAAAGAGGCCTGGTCATTAAGGGGGATAAATCCTCAGGATGGCAAGTGGTTAACTGACTAGATCAATATCCCAGAAGTTTAATTGACTTGATGCTATACTCTGATTAAAAAGTGTTCCTTTAATGTTTTTGAGCAGTGTGTGTGTGTGTGTGTGTGTGTGTGTGTGTGTGTATGTATATATGTATATATATATATATATATATATATATATATATATATATATATATATATATATAATCTCACATATACTATCTAGAACAAATTAAAATATAACAATTATTCTGTTGAGATCCAACACATTCATACATATGTTAGTAATGTTAATACACATATATTAGATTAAGGAAGGCTTCTAACGTTTCCCTCTCAAAATGATTGTTTAAACCAACCTTAATCCATTTATACCTCATTTTCATCCCAGTCGTATCAATACCAGGGGTGGACTGACAACTCATGGGGCCCCTGGGCAATAGGGGATCATGGGGCCCCTGTGTCCCTGCCCAAACTCAAAAAAGCCTATGAAAAAGGTACCAGGGTCATCTCATGGGGCCCCCTACTGACCCTGGGCCCTCAGGCAGTGTCCAAATGGTCAGTCCGCCCCTGATCAATACATACTTTTTTAGATCTTAACCACTTCAAGTCCAGACACGCTCACCCCTTCCAGTCCAGGCTAATTTTCAGCTTTCAGCACTGTCACACTTTGAATGACAATTACTCAGGCATGCAGCACTGTATCCAAATGAAAGTTGTATCATTTTTTGAGACAGAGCTTTCTTTTGGTGGTATTTAATCACCACTTTTGCATTTTTTGCTATATAAATGAAAAAACACTGAACATTTAAAAAAAAAAGCCACATTTTTCTTAGTTTTTGTTATTACTGTATCACTACCCCCTTAAGCGTTACTGAGTTATTTTCAGGCACCCTATTGTTCTGGACCCCTCTCTGAAAGTCCAACCTCTGCTGACACCATAGTACTCTTCTGACCAAAGTAATTTATCATCAAAAAATAGGTCCACACACAGATTGGAGTGAGCTGATATGTTATTTATATTAAAAATGACTGTAAGCTTGCTCAAACAACAAAGTGGTATATGTGCATGTAATGGCAATCGTCACTCTTAGCAACTCTAAGCAAAGAAACAACACATAGCAAATAGAATTCTAGGATGCATCACTAGAGGGGTCACCAGCAGGAGGAAGGAGTGTGTCCCATGTGTCGAGTCAGGTTAGGGGGTCTACAAGCGAGATCTTTCAGATGAGATAGTCCAAATTGATAATGCATTTATTACACAGCAGTGGAGATAATATAGCATACAGAAGTTCACCTCGTCTGAGATGGACCTAGGTAATTAATCTGATCTCTTAAACTTTAGACTATTACATATATAGACATAAGGTCCGGGCGTGATCGTATAAAGTCCAGGCATGTTCATATAGTTTTAATCCAATCAAATCCTTATATGCTTAACAGCAAGCTCAGTGTTAAGTGGGTGTTAACATCATGTGATTAGTCCAAAATAGAGACTTGTGGTCATCCATCATGACAGTTGCTGGTTCAAACTGGTTTGACCATAGGATGCTTTTCTTAACCTTGAAAAAGGAAGAGAGTCTTGATATCCGGCTAGATGCCTAAGTCACAGGCACAAACTTCAAACCACATTTCCTGAGTAGAAGAAAAGGGAAGTGCAGTAAAAACTCTTAAAGATGACAGTATATATAGGTGTATAAGAACATTCATTATTAGACCCTCTATATTTCTACTCAATCCCTTCCTCTTGACCCCCCCGGTCGGGGGTCACCACTAAATTCCCTACGCAATATGACACCAGAAAGTCCACAGTGCTACTTTACTTCTAAGTGGAGTAAAGCTTCTTCTTAGGATGTATGTGGATACTTATAAACTTCACCCATTTCCATCACTTATCTTGGCATCATATTACATCTACTAGGTTAACACTCTATTTCTCTCCTTGGGGTCATCTTCCTTAGTTTAACTGTCATCATAGTAATCTTTTTGTATTCCACATTTAGTACATCTGGAAAACAAATAGGCTAACAATTCTACAATTATGATTCCTATAAGCAATAAAATATTTATTCATTAGCGAAAAATCTTAGCAGAATTAATGCACAACAGACTAAGTATACATATTTCCTTTGCACTTTGAAACTTAAATTTATAATCCTTGAGCAGCTAACAAGTAACTTTTTGCACTTTCATAGTTTTGCTTTTTGTTTCTCTAGCTTACAGAATATTAAGAGAGGTAAGGGGGCTGTATATGTAACTTTGAGAGTAGATATGAGGAAGTCGAGCGAGGGAACTAAGAAGTTCCAGCCAGTTCTCAGTAGCAAAATTTTCTTGCAATGACTGGCATGTATCCACATCTGTTTTCCTTCTAATTTTACAGCAGTGGCAGTTTTCAGGAGCATTTGGTAGGGTCCTTCAAACTTTGGTCCCAAGGGTACCTTTAATAGGACCCAATCACCTGTCTGTAAATCATGCTTTCCAGTTACTTGATCTGGATCTGGAACAGAATCAAAAACAAGCTTGTGCGTCGCAGTTAATTGCTTGTGTAAGGCAATTACATAAGAAAGAAGGTCATTATGCATTACAGCAGTCTGATGTGGAAAATACAACCCTGTCTTAAGTGGGCCTCCAAATAAAATCTCATAGGGGCTCAGGTTCTCTGTCTTATAGGTGGTCCTGATGCTGTAATGAACCAGAGGCAACAGTTCTGGCCACTGCTTCTTTATTGATCCTTCCCCCTTTTCCTGCATTAGTTTAGCTAACTTATTCTTAATGACTCCGTTATATCTTTATACTTTCCCTGAACTCTCAGGATGATATGGAACATGAAAGGCCTGTTCAATTCCCAAGTCCTTGCATATGATGTGCATGATCTGTCTGGTGAAATGTGTTCCACGGTCACTCTCTATGGTTTCAGGGACTCCAAAAAGGCATATCACTTCTGAAAGGAGTTTCCTTGCTGTTGTCTTGGCATTTGCTTTGGCCATTAGCCAGGCCTCTACCCACAATTAGAACATGTCCACACACACCAAAACATATTGGTATTGGCCCGATTTAGGTCACTGGATGTAATCAATCTGAAGTCTTTGCAAGGTGAAAAGTGACTTGGCCAAATGTCTGTGTGTCACTCTAGTTGGTTTTCCTGGGTTATTTTTAGCACAAATTATGCATTCCTCAACAAAATCCTGACATGCATTCCTGGAATATTGAATAAACCATCTGGCCTTTTCAATGTTTCTCTCCATTGCCTTAGGTCCTACATGACCTGGGCCATGGGCTAGTTGCATGATCATCTTCTCTGTTTGAGGTGGGACACATATTACATTTTCTACGTGCAACAGTCCATCTTGGTTTTTCTTTGCTCCATCCCTTTCCATTAACTCATACCAACCATCGGGTGCAGATTCTTGCAATTCCTAATCAGTTCTTTTGCCTTTTTTATTCAATCTCTTTCCTTCTCAAGTCTTGTGCAAGCTTCTTATTCCTTGGCAAAGTCAGTGATTAGGGTCATATTTCTTTCCATTAAAATTTAAGCAGCCTTCCTGGTTGTATGGTCAGCCAGCATAGTTTGTCCTCCAGTATGTGCCTTGACCTTTAAAGATGGCTACTTCCCTTGGGAGGGTGACCTCTTCTTGTTCAAACATTTTTATTAACAAGAGAGAAAACTTTAACAACACAAACAAGGAGACTTTGTTGATATACATTGGACATTGAAGAGGCAGTAGGACAATGAAGAAAAATGAATCTGGATCACATTACAGATGTCTATACAATTCTAGCAAAAGCAGGAACATAAGAGTCGGCAATAGATGACATTATCGTCCCAGCCAATCGAAATAACGTCTCCTAAGTGCATTTAAGAAGTAGGGGGAAGTTTGGAGGGGGATCAGACGGGGGAGGAAGGGGGGGTATGGGAAAAGGAACAATAACAATGACTCCATGAACAATCAACTAATTTACAGCAGACTCTACGTGTTGCCCACGAAGGACTATTGACAGTATCCTAGGCGCACAGTATAGAAATCAAGGGAGAAGGAGTGATTCATCAAAGTTAGGCGGGAGGAAGTGCTCTACCCAGGGGTTCCATATGTGCAAAAATTTAGGGATCATGTCTAGAATTGTGGCTTCCACCTTTGCATGCATCATGGCTTGTGTTATTCTGGTTTTGACGGCAGCAACACTAAGGGTGGGGGATTTCCAGGATTTCGCTATAACCTGCTTAGCCACTGTTGTAACTTGCATAAGGAGCTTGAATTGCGAATTGGAGACGTCAGGGGGGCACTGATTGAGTAGGGCTGTTGTTGGATCAGGTCGTAGGGTGATAGCGCTAAGTGTAGATAGCATGGTGAAAATTTCATCCCAAAAGGCTCGGGCCACTGGGCATTCCCACCACATATGGTAGTGTGTCCCTAAGTCTATACAGCCTCTAAAACAGTTGGGCGAGTAATTAGGGGTAAATTTTGCGATTCTCGCTGGGACCAAGTACCAGCGGGTTAAAACTTTATAATTCGTTTCCAATGCTACAATGTTCTGCGAAGATGATTTTGGGTTGGCCCAAATGTGATCCCAGTCAGACGGGTCAAGTTTCTTGCCCAAATCCACTTCCCACTTATGGGTATACAGAGGGGGGGACATGGTAATCGAAGTAGTGAAGAGTGAATATAAGCAAGAAATAAGCCCACGTCTATGGGGGTCTTTGTAGCACGCTCGTTCAAAGAAAGACATAGCATCTGGCCGATTTGTTGTTGTAGTGTAGGGAGCGTAAAAGTGTTGTAGTTGTAAGTATCTAAATATCTCGGAAGCTGGGAGGCCATGTGTTTCCCGCAGCGAGGTAAAAGATTTAAACTTATTCCTCTGCAGAAAATGATGTGTGCGGAGCAAATTAGAAGAGGACCAGGCTTTGAATAAAAGGGGCATCTGCCAGGCCGGGGGAAAAGCTGGGTTTCGTAAAAACGAGAGCAGAGGGTTATGTAGCGATTGGAGGGGATTTCGGGTTTTCAGTTTATCGGGAGGGTGACCTCTTCAAAGAGTTCTTGAACATATTTCCAATTTTGGATTGGTTCTCCTGCAGCAATTGTGAATCCTCTGTTCTTCCATATGGGACCATAGTCATGGACTACTCCTAGAGCATACCTGCTGTCTGTATGTGTAGATGTTGGCTGATCGATCCCTTGCATTTTCACAAGCCCTGGTGAGTGCTACCAACTCAGCAATTTGCGCTGAAAGTGATGAAGGTAGCCATTGGGTCTCAATAGCTTCAATGTTGTCACCGCATATACTGTTCTTGGGACTCCATCCTTGTATAGGCCTGAACCATCTACAAAGAGGATCAAATCAGGATTTTCAAATGGAATGTCCTTTACTGGGGAGATTTGCTGCATTTCTTCTTCCATGAGTTCTTTCAATTAGTTTTTATTAAAGTTTTTTTCAAAGTTAATAACAAAAGAATGAACGAACGTGACATTAGCAGAAATACTATCACATACATGTCAAAATTATGCCGACTAGATACAGCAGTCAATTAACTTTAGTAAGAGTTAATTGAGCAGCAATTAGAATATGAGCGACCACTGTTCGGGATTGGACTGGAAATAAATTCAACGTAAGATTTAATAACGCCAGATGGGTATTGGGATTCATATATACTCTAGACACTCGAGAAATCAAATTAAACACATCTTTCCAGAAATTCCGGATGCACCCACAATCCCACAGCACATGTAGTAAAGTTCCAATACCACCACAATTCCTCCTACATGAAGGTGATCCATCAGGATAAATTTTTAAAAGTTTAAATGGGGTAAGATAACTGTGGTGTAGGATTTTTAGGGAGCTGTCCCAATGATTAGTGCACTTCGAAAGACTTATATTACAGAACCAAGCTGCCCGCCACTCCTCTGGAGTAAAAGATCTATTCAGTTCCCTTTCCCATTTTTCCACACACGTTAATACGGAATGATCTGGATCATGTTGTAAAAATCTGTAGAACCACAATGTACCCTTTTTCAGTCCCAACTGGTTCGTCAAAGCCTGCCAGATCTTTGAGTCCAACTCCACCCATGCATTGGGAGTGGCATCAAGATAAGCCCAGATCTGAATGTATGGATAAAGGCTTCCCCTGGAGTGCAGAGTAGGGATATCCAAAAAATTATAAAAACCTGCATCTCTCAAAGGCTTCGTATTAAGATTGGGAATGATGTGGTCATAAGTTGCCAATGATATGTCCAGCCTTATTTTAGGGATAGCGAGAGTCGATTTAGATAAACCCATTAGCCAGGCACCCAAGGTTGCCGAGATCGAAGGAAGATAGGTACGTATTAACTTAGGAGAGATAACTTTTGCAAGTATTAATGCCTGGAGGTCCTAAGATGGGACTGTACTCCTCTCTATTTGTACCCATAACTTATCTGAGGGGATGAACCAATGTTGGAGTTGATCCAATAATGTCGCGTAGTAATAGGTGGATATTACAGGGAAACCTACACCCCCCTTAGATTTATGTTTAACGAGAGTGGAGAACGGAATTCTAGGCTTTCTCCCTTTCCAAATATATTTTTTCAATGCAATATCTAATTTACTAAAGTAGGAATGGAGAATGAGGAGTGGAATTGTTCTGAAAAAGTATAAGAGTTTAGGCAGGATCAACATCTTAAAAGGCCGCTAATCTGCCCAACCAGGAGAGCTCAGTTTTTCCAATTGCCAACAACTCCTTTAAAAGTGCTCGAAACAGTGTCTCGTAATTATCCCTAAACACGTTGGAAGAGGGAAAGGACACACGAATGCCCAAGTATTCTATACTTTTAGTGGACCAGCTGTACGGGAACTGATCCTTAAGGCATTGTAAAAATTTCTTTGAAATACCTATAGGAAGCGCACAAGATTTAGTAATATTGAGTCCATAGTAGGAAACCATGCTAAACGTATCCAGGGTAGAGGAAATGGCTGTCAGGGACAGGGGCGGAATGACAACTCATGGGGCCCCCGGGCAATAGGGGATCATGGGGCCCCTGTGTCCTTGCCCAAACTCAAAAAAGCCTATGAAAAAGGTACCAGGGGCATCTCATGGGGCCCCCTACTGACCCTGAGCCCTCGGGCAGTGCCTGAGTTTCCAAATGGTCAGCCTGCCCCTGGTCAGGGAAGTCAAAGGGTCCGCTACAGTAAGAATGACATCATCCGCAAATAGACCAATCTTGTGAGACATATGAGTCGTTATACCAGAAATCAAGGGATTCAATCTAATTGAGGTCGCCAAGGGTTCCATCACTAATGAAAAAATGATAGGAAAAAGAGGACATCCCTGTCTAGTACCATTTGTAATTGAAAAAAGTTCCGATAGAGCATTGGATGTAAAAACTTGCGCTGAGGGCACAGTATATAGCGCTGTAATAGCTGATTTAATGTACCCATGCATACCAAAGTTGCCAAAAGTAGAGTCAAGAAATTGCCAATGAACTCTGTCAAAAGCCTTCTTGGCATCCAAAGCCAGAAATACAGTCTGCGAGTGTCAGGGAACAAGAAGATCGCTGCAGCACATGAATCTGCACAGGCGCAGGATCCCGACAAGGCATACAGGCAGGTGGGCACTAGGACCCAGGCGCGCCTGTCACCAATGACGGAACAGGCAGGCACTAGGACCCAGGCGCGCCTGTCGACGCTAGGCGGGCTATTTAAGGAGCACCTCAATGATGATTCACTGCTGACTGGTCTTCAGCTTTCCCCTGTGTCCTGCTGTTCCTGTGTGATTTCTTTGGTGCTGACCCGGCTTATTCCTGACCCGACTCTGATTGCTCTCCTGCTCCTGGTTCCTGACTTCGGCTCTGCTCCTGACTTTGGCTTCTCCTACTGATTCTGTACCTTGCTGCCCAACTGTTGATGACCTTGGCTTCCTTTGAACCTGCTGCTGTCCTGTGTCCTGGCTACCTACCTGCTCTGCTGCACATCAGGCATTATCCAGAACCTGCTCTGTCTGCTATTACAATACTCAAATCAGAGGATACACTGCCTTCTCAGGCCATCATCTGCAAGAGCCACAAGCAACCACCTCAGGCGCTCTTGTTCCCCTGGTCTCTAGACTCCCTCTGTTCCAACTTCAGCGGGGTCAGGGCTAATGACACAAGTGAGGCCGACCTCGTCAATTCAGTCTCCTATCAGGTATGTGACAGCGAGTTATGGAGTTTGGCAATCTGTAACAAATTAAGTACTCTACGTGTGCCATCCGCTGCCTGCCTACCTTTAATGAAACCTACTTGGTCTGATTGGATAAGACATATGGTCACTGTTAATAATCTAATGGCAAGGATTTTAGCATGGATTTTAAGATCTGCATTAAGTAAGGATATGGGGTGAAAATGTTGAGGACAATCTGGGGATTTGCCTGGTTTGGGTAAATTAACTATAATTGCTTTCAACATCTCAGGGGGATGCCTCCAGGAACACTCTTTTAAGATGGGGCAATAAGATGTCTTGAAATTCCTTATAGTATTCTGCCATGAACCTGTCCGCCCCAGGCGATTTCCCCTTCGGTAACGCTTTAACGGCGGCTCTCACCTCATAATCTGATATAGGTTGGTTCAGAATCTCCAACTTAGACTGGTCCAGTCTAGGTAGAGATAGACCCTCAAAAAAGCTCTCAATAAGAGTTGGGGTAGGTTGATGCATGTTGGGATCATCTTTGAGATTATACAATTGAGCATAGTAGGCCCGAAATGCCTCTGCAATTTTGTTAGGATGGAAGACCTTTTTCAGCGATATGGGATCTATCATAGAAGGGATTTTGGCTTTCGCCTGTTTAGTGTTGATGTAGAAGGCCAGTAATCTACCTGCCTAATTACCCTGGGTGTAATAATTAGTTTTGGCCCTTCAAAGGTATTTTTCATGCTGTAGCAATAGAAGTTCACTAAGAGCTAATCTATGAGTCTGTAAATCCTGTAGCAACTTAGCAAACAAACTCCGTTTGTGTTAGGATTCCAAACTAGCAATCTTAGATAAGATGTCAGACATAGCACTTTGTCTATGTTTTTTCTCCCTGGAAGCTAACTGGAGTAGCACACCTTGGCAAACGGCCTTATGTGCACACCACACATTAAATATATCAGTTTCTGAGGATGCATTCATAGTAAATTACTCCTGCAATGATTTAGAGATATGGGAGCGACTACTAGGATTGAGGAACATAGAAGTATCATTGTGCCACAGGAATACCGTCGAAAACTTTAAATTCTATTTTATGCTGAGGGATATGGGCGCGCGGTTTGACCACATCATAGGATGGATGGTTGCTTTGGTTACATGTTGAAGAAGTTGTAAATCGGTCAGGAAATAATCGATTCTCGAGTAAGATTTATGCGGATATGAGTAGACGCCATTGAACACCGCACCCCCTGCGACTGCCCCGAAACATCCAAGGACTTATGGATAATAGCATTACAGTCACCACAGTAAAGTATATAACCTTTCTGAATTTTTTAAACTTTTTTTTCCTTAGTGAATTGAAAAGCGAAATTTGGTTAGTGTTAGGGGCATATAGGTTCACAATCGTGTAAAGAATGTTATTAAGTTCTCGCACCATTATTAAGAACCTATCCTTCCGATCTCTCTCCAGGGAGAGAAGAGAGAATGCTACGGACTGTTTTATAGCAATCAGGACACCACATTTTTTCTGAGGGGCATTAGCTGTAAACATGTGGGGAAAACATTTATGGGAATTTATGGGAACTTTAAGAGCCGAGAAGTGGGTTTCTTGCACACAAATAATGTCCCCATGGAGGTTCTTTGTCTCCACCACAACATGCCACGTTTGAATGGGTTGTTAAGACCATGAGCATTAACCACTTGAGCTTCAGAGGATTTACCCCCCTTAATGACCAGGCCTCTTTTTGCTACTCGGCGCTGCACTAATTCAACTGATAATTGCGCGGTCATGCAATGCTGCACCCAAACAAAATTTACGTCCTTTTTTCACACAAATAGAGCTTTCTTTCTGTGTAATTTGATCACCTGTGCGCTTTTTATTTTTCACGCTATAAACAAAAAAAGGCCAAAAATTTTGAAGAAAAACAATATTTTTTACTTTCAGCTATAAAAAATATATAGTAAACTCAAAGTTGGTTATACATTTAGGCCAAAATGTATTCTGCTACATGTTTTTGGTAAAAAAAATCCCAATAAGTGTATATTGATTGCTTTGTGTGGAAGTTATAGCGTCTACAAACTATGGTATAAATACTGCAATTTACGCAATTTTTCTGCTATACAGCGCTGCGCTAGTTTAACGGACAATTGCGCGGTCATGCAATACGGTACATAAATGAAATTTACATCTTTTTTTTCCCCACAAATTGAGCTTTCTTTCAGTGGTATTTGATCGCCTGTGCGGTTTTTATTTTTTGCGATATTAAAAAAAAAGGCTGACAATTTTGAGGAAAAAAAAACAATATTTTGGACTTTTTGCTATAAAACATGTCCAGTAAAACAAAAATGCAAAAATCAAATTTAGTCATACATTTCTGCCAAAATGCATTCTGCGACATGTCTTTGCTAAAAAAAAAACCCAATACATGTAAATTAATTGGTTTACGTGAAAGTTATAGCGTTTACAAATGGCGGGAAAGATACTGGGATTTTTAGGTTTTTTTTATACTAATAATGGCGGCAATCAGGGACTTATGGCGGCGATCAGGGACTTATGGCAGGACTGCGGCGGACATTCTGACATTGGGGGGTACTGACTTGGGGTCACTGACATCCCCAAAAACACTAATACAGTGATCAGTGCCAAAAAAAAAACACTGACACTGTACTAATGGCAATGGGGACGAAGGGGTTAACTTTATTTTGCAGGGAAGGGTTATAGGAGTGAGGGGAGTGTTTTACTAGGGGACGGGGGTGTGTACTGGACGGGACAAGGCTGATCGAGAAAGAGAAACTGTTCTTTCTCGATAAACTCATCCTCGAGCTGACAGGGAAGTGACAGACAGCACAGCTACTGCAGCTGTGCTCTCTGTCACTGTTTACCGCCGATCGCCGGGAGATAGTCGGTAAGGACTGGCTGTGACCCGGCAACTGACATCTGCGGCTGTGATTGGCGGGACAGATAGGGCAGCGGCGCGCCTCGCGCGCGCCCCCTATTTGTTTACAAAACACACGTTTTAAAATGTGGTTTTGCCTGCGAGTGCCGCCCTGCCACCGTATATCTACAGTTGCTGGGCGGCAAGTGGTTAATCGATACAACATTCAGTACCATTTTAAAGTATACAAAATAGTACATGGTCGCCATCTAGTGGCCCGAAAAATATTAGCAGCACAGCAATGTTGGCATATATATAACCACTCACAATAACCAGCTTTCTCTGGAGCAGATGCACAGACAACTCCATCCATCAGACAGTGACCCATGAGAATTCCTCAGATAAAGCAGTTGCTGATACTCTGTTAGGAAAATCAGAAATAATAGAAAAGAGAGAAAATTGGGAAAAAACCAAAATAAACAACACACATTAAGTAAGAGCAGGTAAACCAAATCACTTCAACAGGTTGAGGGTAAATTCCGGGACCCACGAGCAACCGCGTCTGCCAACTGAACACGGTACTGGACTAGAGGAGGAGCCCTCCCTCGACCCAATCAAAGCTTAGAACTGCAAATCAGTGCCTCAATCTGCCACTGTGTCCCAATTAGAGGAAACTTTCCTAGGGGATGATTTAGCGGACAGCATTTCTCCTACTGTAGGTATAATCCCCCATTTCTTTGCAAGCTGAAATCCTTCTTCTTCTGAGGTGACAATCAGTAAATGGTTATACTTTGTAATCAACAATTTAGTGGGGAAGCCCCATTGATATTTTATATTGTTATTACGGAGCAATTTTTTAAAGGAGAGTCATTTTTTTATGGGCAAGAATGGTATACTGGGAGAGATCAGCGAACAGCAATATTCCGTTAAACGGCTCCGGTAATGGATTGTATGTTCTCGCAAAGGCAATCAGTGACTCCTTCACATGGTAGAAGTGGATTCTAACAATGACGTCCCTGGGGACATGGTCAGGAGGAAAGGAAGGTTTCGGCAGTCTGTGCGCTCTGTCCACAATCACATCCCTTTCAGACAGACTTGGCAGCTAAGCTGTAATCAATTGCTGAATATACCTTCTAAGATCTGCGGCTGGGACTGTTTCCCTCACTCCCCTAAATTTAATATTATTTCTATGTGAGCGATCTTCCAGATCTGCCATTTTTTATTTCAGCGCCTTCAATTTCTCTTCCGCGTCATTGTGTGCGTACACTAATTCGTTGTGGGCAGTCGCAAACTCGCCCATCTTAGTTTCCACATGATTGACCCGCTCTCCTAGGTTTTCAACCATGCATTCACCACTGCATTCACCCGTGTCACAAAACTCATCATGTCCTTGTGCAAAGAACCTTTAAGAGTAACAAGCATATCTTTCACAACAGAAGCGGTCAAAGGCAGATTTTCAGCAGGGTAATCTTCCAAACACTCAACAAACGCTCTGGTATGATTATGAGAAAAGGAATCATTAACATGCTCACCAAGCAGCTGTGGATCAGGAGAGCAGCACTGTTTTGCCTTTTGAGGGCTGCTGGCAGGTGTAGTTCCTGTAGATTGTATAGGGCTAGAAGGCTGAGACTGCTGAGAGTGGGAGCGAGGACTCTCCTCTGCCATATATGGCTGTAGGGAAGGAGAGGTACTGGGACTGGCACCATCTTGGGAGGAGGAGGGGCCGCCCGCTGGAGTAAAGAACTCTTAATTTGCGGGGCCCATCTTTGTTCTTTCATTTTCCCATATGCGGGGATCGGGTCCCACACTATTCGGGCAGGTGCCAAGCAAGGAAAGGTTACACAACTCTGTCCCTCGTCACTGTGAACCGCGATGGTTGCTGGCGGATCCCGGAGCTCCTGCACTAAGCGGCCATCTCTATCGGCAGCTGGCCATGCCCCCCCTTCTTCCATGAGTTCTAAGCAGTTGTGGTCACCCTCCTCTTCAAGGTTTTCCTCTCTTTCTGGGAGAAAACTGGCATGATTGATTGTAGTACATGTCTTCACTTCTATTTCCTCTGATCCAAGCAGGATTGTTTCATATTTGCTCAGCCTTGCTGATGACAAATGTTTAGTCCTTGCTCTTTCCAAGATTTCTCTTGCTGCATGTGTTGTGTAGACTGTCAGGGGTTGATCCTTCCTTACAATGGCAACCTCTTCAACTAGTAACTCTGCGGCTGCAACAGCTCTTACACAGGTTTGGGTCTAGTTGTACACTTTCATAGGCCACTATGTGTGTTCCTGATGGTGATCTCTGAGAAAAGACTCCATTGCCTGTGGCTCCCTTGACAGAGCAATATAGCTGGAAGTGTTTGATTTGGTCAGGCAATTTGAGGGCAGGTGCGGCTTGGATATCAGCCTTCAACTGATTGAAGAGATCCTCCATCTCTTTTGTTCATTCAAAGGGGATAGTCAGAGCAGTATACAGAGGTTTCAGTTTGGTATTAGCATCTGGTATCCATTGTCTCATATAGGACACATCCCAATGAACTATCTGAGCTGCTTGTAATTTTTTCGCTGAGACATTTTAGTTATTGTCTGTTTTCTTTTAATGTCAATATGTTTGGGAAGAGGAGTTTTCCCTCGAAGGGCAGGCTGCAGAGCCTGGATTTGGAGGCAACGTCCACCTGCCAGGATTTTAACCAGATAGCTCTTCGGGCTGAATTTATGAGCGCAGTCATTCTTGCTGTATATCTGATGGTCTCCGCTGACGCATCTGCGATGAAATCCACTGCTTTTTCCAAGACTGATAGTGATTTCAGGATCTCCTCCGCTGACGTACCTTGTTCAAGGTGAGAGCGGAGCTGTCCTAGCCATACATCTAGGGTTCTAGAAATGCAAGTTGTTGCTACTGCCAGTTTAAAGTTCACAGCAGATGCTTCCCACTCTCTTTTGAGGAATGTGTCTGCTTTGCAGTCCATTAGGTTCTTTAGGGAACCGCCGTCTTCGAAGAATAAGTCCGTTGATTTTGAGATCCTTGAAAGGGGGGCATCTGGCTTTGGGCAGGATTCCCACACGGATGCATCTTCTTCTTTATATTTCAATATTTTTATTGAGAAACCAGCATATTATAACAGAGAGCAAGATGGCAAACACAGAGAGAAAGAGGGGAGTCCACCCGCATGGTGGGACAAGATGTAGAATCAGAATCATAACACTTATCGGTATATAGATAAAAAAAAAAGAAATTATCAGACAATAGCATTACAATTCGCCCAAAAAGTGTCATAGCCATCAGGACATACTAGTTTCATAAATCAATTAACAATAATTAAACCAAAATGAACCAGAAGTGACAGAGAGAAAAAAAAACAAAACATTTTTCAACGAATAGAGTAGGAAAAAAAAAGAAAGAGAAAAACGAAAAGTGAAAGAAAAAAAAAAAAAAAAAGAAGGGGGGGGGGGTCAGCTGCCAAACACTCACGATACAGTGATATAATCAATCCAAGGCTCCCAAGTCCTCTCAAATCTGGGCACATCGTCAGTGACAATACTTGTCAGTTTATCATTAACCATTATCCAGTTTAATTTTTGTTTCACTCTTTCCAGCGGGATCAAGGATTGTTTCCAACTTCTAGCTATGGTGATGCGAGCTGCCAGTATTATATATAAAATTAATTTAATCGATTTTTTGGGAATATCAGAGGGTAGTATATTGAACAAGGCCACTTCCGGCGATCTACGGATATTAATTCCCGTCACTGAGAACAGAAAATTAAACATGCGAATCCAGAATCTACTTACAACTGGACATTTCCACCAGAGGTGGAACATGGTACCCTCTTGACCACAGCGTCGGAAACAGCCAGATGAAACGGAAGGATACATAATGGCTAGGCGAGCAGGAACCAAATACCAGCGAAGTAGCGTTTTGTAGTTAGATTCAACAAGATCAGTGTTAATCGAAATCTTCGACGGGGCATGAGCCGCAGCCCGCCAGGTATCTAAATCTAATGAGCTATTTAGATCCCGTTCCCAGAGAGTCATGTAAGATAATTTAGTGAGGGGATCAACCAACAAAGCATAAACAATGGACAAGCGACCTCGCATCATCCCACTTGCCCCACAGGAGACCTCAAGAGGAGTAAGCGCACAAGGTTCTGTGAGTAGTCGAAGCTTGCTATCAATAAAAGAGCGAAGTTGATTATAACGGAATATTTCCCCGCGAGGCATCTCATAAGAAGTCACAAAATACTAAGGAGACCGAGGGCGAACCCCATCCAAATAATCCCCAATACGTAACAACCCCTTATTAATCCACCATTGGAACCTCGCAAAAGAGAGACCCGGGGCAAACTCAGGATTGCCAAACACCGGGGCCAACGGGGTATGCGGAGAGAAGAAAGGTTTTACAAGCTCGCCATCTATCCCACACTGACAAAGAATAGGATAGAGTAGGGCACAAAATAGGAGGGCGCAATCTGCTGGGAAGCCACATAAGAGTACCAATAGCATATGGACGGCACGAAAGAGCCTCAATCCCAACCCATTGGGGAACATATCCCCTGGCCGTAGTACAAGATAGCTGTGCTATTTGGGCCGCCTGAAAGTAGGCAAAAAGATTAGGGAGTCCCAAACCACCATGCCTCTTCAAAGAAAAAACGGTAGATTTGTTCAGCCTAGGGCGCTTTCCCCTCCACACAAATCTGGAGACTGCTGCCTGTAGTAAGACCAGTTCACGTTTGGGGATCATAATTGGTAACGTCCTGAAATAGTACAATAATCTTGGTAGGAAAGTCATTTTAATAGAATTAATTCTACCAAACCAGGAAAGTGAAAGATCCTGCCAGCCTAGTAAGTCATTTTTAAGTTGTTTGAAAAGTGGGAGATAGTTGGCCTTGTATAACGTCGATAAAGATTTCGTGAGAAGAATCCCTAAATAGGGAAGAGAACCAGAGGCCCACTTAATATCAAAATTTTCCTGGCAGTAGCGAACCTCTGAATCAAGTAATGAGATATTTAAAGCAACGGTTTTAGATGAGTTAAGCGTAAGACCGGAGGCCTCCGAAAACCGATGAAACAGATGGAATAGACCAGGTAGAGACTCTCGAGGATTAGATATGTACATAAGAACATCATCAGCAAATAGGGCGCATTTATGATCCCGTTGACCACAGGTAACACCCGAGATAGTGGAATTAGCGTGAATAGCAATCGCAAGAGGTTCCATCGCCAACGCAAAAAGCAACGGAGAAAGAGGACATCCCTGTCTAGTTCCTCGTTCTATCGAAAAAGGGACTGATTTATGTCCACGAATGGAAACTTGAGCTGACGGAGTAGAATAGAGGGCCCGCAACAACGTCGTAAAATAAGGGCCAAACCCATACCTATCCAACGTTCCAAACAAATAGTCCCAGGATAGACTGTCGAATGCCTTCTGAATATCCAGTGACAGTAGTAGAATTTTCCTCTGCGACGATCCATCCCAATTGGACTGCACAGCAGACAGCAAAGCTATAGTCCACCTAATTTGGTCCGATGTTTGTCGACCACTTATGAATCCTGATTGGTCATCATGGATATATAAGGCCAAAAAGTTATGGAGCCGTAGGGCTAGGATTTTAGTAAGAATCTTTAAATCACAATTAATCAGAGAAATAGGCCGGTAATTAGTGACCATAGCTGCATCCTTGAAAGGTTTGGGAATGACGCTAACGAATGCCTTATTTTCATCTGGGGGTACCACCCCCCCTCCCGCAAATAATTAAAATACAGGGCCATATGGGGTATCAGAATGTCAGGAAAAACTTTATAATAATTATTGGGAAGACCATCCGGTCCCGGGGCCTTATGAGAGGTAAGGGATTTCACCGCATTCCCAACTTCTTCACAGGAAATAGGTCGTTCCATTTGCTCCCTATGGGCCTCCTGGAGGGGGGGGAAGTGAAATAGACTCCAAAAAAGCATCCAGAGAGGAAGAAGAACAACCCCCTTTGGGCAAACTATAAAGTTGAGAGTAAAAAGAATGAAATTTGTGGAGGATCTTACCAGGGTCCTGGGATAACGAACCATTGTCCAGTCTAAGCTTGGGGAGGGCCGTCTGGGAATGTCTAGGTGTCAGCTTACGGGCTAATAGGGTGCCAGGCCTGTCCCTCCAAGTAAAAAATTTATGATTAGACCAACGAAGTTGTTTATCCGCAGTAGTGGTAAGACACAAGTTAAGTTCCAATCGAGCCTGGTCAAGTTTAAGTAACAAATCAGAACTGGGATTTTGCTTATGTTGAGCAGCCAGGTCAGTGTACGACCGAGTTTTAGTAGCAAGTAGGTCATTTCGGGCTTTTTTTAAACGAGAAGAGAGTTGAATAATATATCCCCTGACTGAGGCCTTATGAGCAGCCCAATTAATCGCTGGGTTCGTGTCCTCTTCTTTATTAAAGTCAAAAAATAGTTGTAGGTGTGAGGAGATTTCCCGAAAATGAGAGGGATTACCCAGAATAGAATCATTAAGACGCCAATGAAAAGCCGTTTTACCAGGAGTCCCAGACGACAAGGTGATAGAAACCAGGTTGTGGTCAGACCAGGGCGTGGAAAAGATTTTAGCAGTAACCAGTTTGAGGAGTGAATATGTATGAAGGAAAATATGATCAATGCGAGAATAACTATTATGAGCCCTGGAGTAGTGGGAGTAGTCTCGAGAAGTAGGATTAGCCTCCCTCCATGCATCAATGAAGTCATAGCGATAGATAAGTTGAGCCAATTTACGGCTCCGTCTAGAAGGAGGCTGAAGCGTGGCGGTTTGGGAACGATCCAAAGTCTGGTCCAATGCTAGGTTAGAGTCACCAGCTAGAATAACGTCACCCTCAAATTCTCCGACCAGAGTACTTAGCAGAGATTGGAAAAATTCCACCTGATTGATATTGGGGGAATAATAAATTAAAAAAGTGATAAGGTTTCCTCCCAAGTGGCCTTTCACCAAAAGATACCGTCCCTTATTATCCCGGATAATTTTAGATTCGGTAAAGGACAATCGGCGAGAAAAACATAGGGCCACCCCCCGCTTTTTCTCTGTAGCATTAGCAAAAAAGCAGAGAGGGTAATTTTTATGGATATAACGTGGAGAGAAGGAAGGGGGAAAATAAGTCTCCTGCAAGGCAACTATATCCGCCCCAAGGGAGTGGTATGAGCTAAAGGCCTGTATGCGTTTGGATGGGGAATTAAGCCCCTGAACATTGTGAGAAATTAAACGAACCTCTCCGCTAGACGACCGCAGGGAAGACATAGTAAATAATTATAAAACTAAGCATGGTAAAGACCCCCCGGTCCGTAAGAGTGGGAAGATCCCTAGAAGTCCTTAAATGTCGCCAGCTGACCCCCAAAAAAAACAGAAAAAACCAGAGAGGAAAAAATCGGAGAAATAAAGAAAAAAGAAAGGAGAACATTCGGAACACAAAAGACCAACTGTCAAGTAACCGCGGTACACTAAACAGTACTATGAAATGAATAAAAACAATGTACCAGGAAATACAGAGCAATCGCCCTGTGGTGGAATGGATCTGCCCAGAGAGACAATCCCGGGGAAGAGTCTTCCAATCAAGGAGAGCGCAAAGACACTCTCCGGCACCGACAGCAATTATAACCCATCAGCAATAAATCAAAAGCACAGTGTATTGAACATAAAAACAAAACAATTAAAACCACTGGAAATGGTATTCAACACACAAATATAAGCAACACCCCCAGTCCCACCCCCAGCCCATCCCCCCCCCCGCCAACACAGCAGCAGCGGCCAACGCTCCTAAGAGCCACAGAGAGGCCACCATAAACTAACAAAACCCAGTGAAAAGTCCCCAAAAGGACACGGAAGTTCAGGAAATCCTCCCAGGTGGATTCCGGGACCCCCTCTTCTGAGATGATGGAGTAGTCCACAATGGCTGGAGCAGCGGAGGCCGAGGAGCCAATCCCGTAGGAGAATGGGACTTCGGACTGCGAGATATAATACCAAGCTGAAGCAGCAACTCCTCGCCATCCTGGAATGTAGCAAACCCATAGGACTTTCCATTAAGAGTAAACTGTAGATGAAAAGGGTAGGCCCAACGATACCTAATGCCCTTTTGAACCAAATGAGAGAGAAGTGGCTTGAGGGATCGCCGCCTCTGGATAGTGGCCGACGAGACATCAGCAAAGATTTGTACCTTGTGCCCTGCGAGCTCTATATCCGGATTCTCCCTGCCATACCGCATAACCGCCTCCTTAACCTGGAAAAAATGAGGCTTGACGATGATATCTCTAGGAGGCCCCCCTTGCCGGGGGGGGATCAGTGCCCGGTGAATGCGATCAATCTCAAGGTGAAGGTCATCAATAGCAGGCATAGCGGACCGCATGAGGGTGTGTGCGCAACTAGTAAGCTCCTTAACCGATTCAGGAAGACCTCGAATGCGAAAATTGCATCGCCGAGCCCGATTCTCCAGATCATCAATTTTAGAATACGCCTCCTCCAGGCGATCTTGCAAGTCGGTGATCATGGTAGAATTTTGGGAGATACTTTGGACTGTCGCATCAACTTTAGCCTCAATACTGTCCAGCCGGTGGCCCAAGGCCTGAAAATCCTGCTTAAGATCAGCCGCCAGTTTTGAGGTAGCTCTGTCTAATTCGCGTTGCAGCAAATCTGCGAACCGAGCTATCAAAGTCGCATCACCAGAATATAGAGGCGGGTCAGGAGGAATCGTCGGCGAGGAAGCCGGGCTATCATCAGCAGGTTCCGGACCACTAAGCTGGCCTGAAAAAATGGCAGCTATTTCACTGCTCAGGGGCGAGGATGCAGGGGAGTCATGGCTCAAAGAACAGGCCGAAGCCTGGGACTCCAGTAGCACAGGGCTGGAGGATGACTGGGGGGGCTGCGGAGAGTCACTCACCCCAGCTGATGATGCTGCTACAGCCCTTCCTGGACCAGCGTTGGAGGAGGAGCCCATCTTCTGCCTCTGAGGGAGAGGTGCTGCCGTGAGAGAGGCAGAGGAGGCACCAGGAGCCGCGGGCGCCGATCTGGCCGCCATCTTAGGTCCTCCAGTCCCTGCAGGGAGCCGCCTCTGGGAGCCACCACGGCTTTTCACCGCCGTTTTTCCGGGCATGGTGACAGGCACCCGAGGTCCGGATCGAGGTAGGGGGGGACCCGGGGGTGAAACAGCGCTATGCCCTTATATGGGCTGCCGTCAGTGCCGGGGATGTGCGGAGCTAGTGTCGGAACATCCGACCCCGGCGGCTGTGCATGCGCACTCGCATCTTCTTCTTTAAATGAAAATCACCTTTTAAGGTTTTTAGGAAAGAAAGCCTTCCTTTTCGGCTCTTCCCATTCCCCTTTTATAGTAGACCATAGGGTGAAATGGACCGGAAATGTGTGGCCATTTCTCTTTTGTAGCCCTGCGTATAGCTGGTCATGCATTGAGAGATCCGGTTGTTCTTATTCCAGATCCAGAGTATCATAGATCACCTTCAAGAGGCCTTCCGTATCTTCTACTGGAAAAAGGAACCTTTGCAATCTGTGATCGTGGTCTTCCATCTCACCTTCCTCTGAGTCAGAAGTGCTGGAAGGTTCTTCTCCTCGACTCGCAATGGCGGCCTGGTCTTGCTTCCTCCTTTTTCCCAGTGGGGAAATGTCTGAAGTGCCAGGTTGAGGCTCGTCTGGGGCTGGTTCCTGTCTCTGCTCCCTAAAATTTTGAAAGGTTTTAGATATCTCCTGCATCATGTTTTGTAGAAAATCTTTAAAGAGAGATCCCGACTCTTTCTTAATCAGCTTATCAATACATTCTTGGCACAGCTGCTTCCACCAAGCGCTAGATAGCTTCTTCCTGCAGGTAGCGCATTTTTTCTTTGTCTCACAAGGAGTTTCTCTTCCCTCTCTATCCTCCTCTTGTGGGCCATCTAAGGACAGGGAGACACAAGGTATCCAGTAAGCCGAGGGCCCCGGGGGACTGTCTTACGTGCACCCACTGGCACCCAGAAAGCCCTAAGGTGCTGTAGAGAGAAGAGGAGGAGAGAGAGGAGAGGAGAAGACAGGAGAAGACCCCAGATCCCCTCGGGCCCACCCCAACCCCCGAGACCCCGAGCTGGAAGACAAAAAAGGGCGGTGGGAGGGGGGGTGAGTGGCAGCCAAAAAGGCTCTTACCGTGCTGCTGGCCTCCCCCAGCTCTGACAGATCTGCCTCCGTTTTCGCCGCAGCCTGCCCTCGGTGCGGCTGTTTTTACAGGGTTGACGAGGCTCCGCCCCCTCCCTGGGGTCCCGGCTCGCCGAACTCACTCTCACGGCCGCTGGTGGATGAAACGGCTGTGGCGTGGGGCAAATTTGCAGACCACCGCCCATATCCAAGATGGCAGTAGTCCGCTTCCTGTTTCTCCGGCACCGGAAGTAACGCCCGGAAATGACGCGGCCGTAGCATGCCGGCCCACATGTCCACGTTCCCATGCCTAAGATGTCGAAAGGAAGGTAGGCTTTGCCCCACAAGGTAGTGGCTCTTCCAAGTAGGTCGGCGGAGCAGGCTCTACCCCCTGGAGAGCCCCGCTTGAACCGTACGGGGGGTCTATCTCCCCCATCCCCAAGAGGGTGTGCTTCAGGGTGAAAACCTGGCTGAAGCCACCCCACAAGGCCCCTGCCTCGCTGAGAAGAGGAGGAAGGGGGGCCTCAGCACCTCACCAGCCAGGGAAAAAAACAAAACAAACGGGCGTAGCGTTGTCCTTCTAGGACAGCGTAACTCCCTCCCGATTAATGTGTACTTATATGCTGGTTTTCCATCATGCAATGAATTAGTGATATATTGTTTCTACTGCCATCTTTATGCTTTCTCCTAGGCCTTCGGTCATATTCCTGTACTGAGGGTCCCCCAGGGAGAGAGGCTCCTTATAGGAAAAAAGGTGGAACGGGTGTTTCCTGGGAGGAGCCTATCTCTCATGTGAAGCTGTCCTAGAAGATGACTTGGGAAAAAAGGCAGACACAGGGAAACCCGCCAAAAGGAACATATATCTGAGCCTCTGGGGCATAAATTGACATGATGATTAATAAGACAGAATCCTTATAGATACCGTATTTTTTGCTCCATAAGACGCACCTGACCATAAGACACACCTAGGTTTTAGAGGAGAAAAACAAGAAAAAAATATTTTGAACCAATGGATTGCAGACATAGTTGTCAGGGATTGCGGAGACAATTGGCTCCGCGCATGCACGGAGCACCGATCTACACTAGCCGGTGGGCACTAGGACCTGGACGGCGGCGGCTGCGCATGCGCACTCGCGATCGTGGACGCTCGCCTGGCACCAATGGCAGGGCAGGGCGCACTATTTAAACCTGCCCTGCACTCATTGCCGTATGGTCTTTGTTCCTGTGTTCCTGTATCCCTGCTATTTGAGATTCGTTGCTGACTTTGCCTGAACCTGACCTCTGCTGACTTCTCCTGCTCTGACCCCTGGCTAGTTTGACCTCTCTTCTGGATATCCCTAAACCTGATCTGAACTTCTGTTACTGACCCCGACTAGTGACCTGACTACTCTTCTGCCTGCTGCCTTGTACTACGCTGATCCCACTGTTACTGACCCGGCCCATTTGACCATGCTTACTACTCTGCCATCCATCCAGCCATCCCGCTCGGACCCAGCCTTCCGCCTCTTCACGTCAGGCTCTCTACCTGCATATACCTCTCGCGGATCCCTCTACCAGAGATGGGTGTACTCAGGGGCCGCGACCTGGTTCCTGTCTACTCCAAGTCCATCCCCACCATCAGGGGCCCTGGTGAACAATCAGACTGGGGCTGAGACTCTGCGCTCTGAGGAATCCTGTCCTGTGGACTGCTAGAGGCACCGCCAGGCGGTTATTAACAGAACCATACAGCCATGACGGAGCCTGGAAGAGGACCATCCCCACTGGAAGACATATGTCCGCATTTGGCGGCACTAACGCAAGCCGTCAAGATGCTGCAGGAGGGTTACACACACCTCGAAGGCCGGATTCAGACGTTGGCCGCACCAGCAGCTCCACTCATTGCTCATTGCTCGGGTTCTGCCACTGCAGCCGGAGAACCCTCAGAACCTCCCGGCCAAGCAGTAGTCACGTTGCCTCCACCAGAACCTCGTGTACCGTTGCCGGAACGCTTCAACGGGGATTGAACGAAATTCAGGGCCTTCCAGAACGCCTGCCAGCTGTACTTTAGCCTGCAGCCCCAGACATTTTCTTCTGAAGCGGTGAAAGTGGGATTCATCGTTTCCTTACTCCTGGATGAGCCCCAGGGCTGGGCCCACCAGCTGATGGAGACCCACGATCCCCACCTGGAGACCGTGACCGACTTTTTCAACGCAGTCCTATATGACGATCCGCAGCGGGCAGCATCCGCAGAATCGGCCCTGTATTCCCTCCGGCAGGGCCGCCGGGCAGCGGAGGAGTATGCTGAGTTCAGACGCTGGATGGGGGACACCCGGTGGAATGATGCCGCATTACGCCACCAGTTTCGCATGGGTCTGTCTGAATCACTTAAGGACAAGTTAGCCAGGGTGGGCCTACCTGACTCTCTGGAAGATCTCATCACCCTGGCCATACAGACTGACCGCAGACTGCGGGAACGCAGGTCAGAGAGGTCAAGCTCAGGACAGAGACCCACATGGGTACTACCCCATACTCCAGTCCAAACCCTGTCAGGAGGAGGGAGAACTTGGGTTCTGAGGGAACGCCAGAACCTATGCAACTTGGGTTGGCACGACCATCATCAGTGGAGGAACGCCAGAGATGACGGGCGAACAACCTATGTCTGTACTGCAGGGAAGCAGGTCATGTGGTGCGTTCTTGCCCAGCGAAATTGAGTAAGCTCACTTCCATTTTTTCTACTGTTTCCTCTAAATGTAGTAATCATGCCAGTTACTTAGCCATACCCGTGTCTTTTCAGCTCCCAGGAAGAACCGTGTCAGCAACAGCAATTATTGACTCCGGGGCTTGTAGTTGCTTTATGGATCTAGATTTTGCCACCCAACAGAGGATTCCCCTCCAGACCAGGGAACACGGGCTTAATATCTTTTTGGCGGATGGATCACGCATTAAGTCAGGGCTGGTGGATCGGGAGACCCCACCTATCTGTACTACAGTGATTAACCATCACCGGGAGTTCCTTCGGTTGGATGCTATCGCATCCCCTCTGTTCCCAGTTATCCTGGGACTCCCTTGGTTGTGGGCACACAATCCCCAAATTGATTGGAAGACAGGGTCTGTCCAGTTCCTGTCATCCTACTGCCAGGAACATTGTCACGCCCCGACCTCTGTGGCTCCCCAGTCGCTCCTATATATCGATGGGGATGCCAAGCTCATCCAAATCATCCCTCCAGCTTACTACGACTACTTAGACGTTTTTAGTAAACGGGGTGCTGATATTCTTCCTCCACATCGGACCTATGACTGTGCTATCGACCTCCTACCCGGATCCGAGATCCCGTTCGGACGGATTTTCCCCCTATCAGAGCGAGAGTTGGGGGTACTCAAGGAGTACATTGACGAGAACCTCGAGAAAGGGTTTATCCGCCCCTCCACATTACCGGCCGGAGCAGGAATCTTCTTTGTTGAAAAAAAGGATATGTCCCTCAGGCCCTGTATCGATTACCGTGACTTGAACAAGATTACGATTAAAAATCATTACCCCCTTCCCTTGGTTCCAGAACTGTTCCAAAGGTTAAAGACAGCAGCCGTATTTACCAAATTAGATTTGAGGGGCACATATAACCTAGTCCGCATAAGGGAGGGGGACGAGTGGAAGACTGCATTTCGCACAAGATTTGGGCACTTTGAATATCTTGTAAAGCCCTTCGGACTGTGCAATGCCCCAGCTACATTTAAGCATTTTATTAATAACATATTCAGAGATTATCTGGACATTTGTGTGGTTATTTACTTGGATGACATTTTGATCTTTTCCCCTTCTCTGGAAGACCATAGGGGTCATATTAGAAGTGTGTTGGAACGTTTACGCCAACACGGGTTGTATGACAAATGCAGCTTTGCTCAGCACAGCATTGCATTTTTGGGGCTGATCATCTCCACGACGGGGGTTGCGATGGATCCCCAAAAGGTCTCGGCAATCTTAGAATGGCCAGTACCCACGGACAAGAAGGGCGTACAACGCTTCATAGGGTTTGCCAACTTTTACCGAAAGTTCATCAAGAACTTTTCGGGCCTCGTGTCTCCCATTACTCAGCTCACCAAGCAGGGAACCTGTTTCCGGTGGACGCCCGAGGCTCAACCAGCATTTGAGACCTTGAAGAAGCTGTTTACTTCTGCCCCTATCTTTAGTCATCCTGACTCCTCTCTGCCTTACATTTTGGAAGTTGACGCTTCGGAGAACGCAGTAGGGGCCATCCTGTCCTAGCGAAAGGGTACCAAAGAACTTATGCACCCGGTGGCATTTTTCTCTAGAAAGTTGACGTCAGCGGAGAGCAATTATGACATCGGCGACCGGGAACTCCTGGCTATCAAGACAGCACTGGAGGAGTGGAGGTACAGTCAAGTCCATAAATATTGGGACATCGACACAATTCTAACATTTTTGGCTCTATACACCACCACAATGGATTTGAAATGAAACAAACAAGATGTGCTTTAACTGTAGACTGTCAGCTTTAATTTGAGGGTATTTACATCCAAATCAGGTAAACGGTGTAGGAATTATAACAGTTTGCATATGTGCCTCCCACTTGTTAAGGGACCAAAAGTAATGGGACAATAGGCTTCTCAGCTGTTCCATGGCCAGGTGTGTGTTATTCCCTCATTATCCCAATTACAATGAGCAGATAAAAGGTCCAGAGTTAATTTCAAGTGTGCTATTTGCATTTGGAATCTGTTGCTGTCAACTCTCAAGATGAGATCCAAAGAGCTCAGTGAAGCAAGCCATCATTAGGCTGAAAAAAACAAAACAAACAAACCCATCAGAGAGATAGCATTAGGCGTGGCCCAAACAACTGTTTGGAACATTCTTAAAAAAAAGGAACGCACTGGTGAGCTCAGCAACACCAAAAGACCCGGAAGACCATGGAAAACAACTGTGGTGGATGAGCGAAGAATTCTTTCCCTGGTGAAGAAAACACCCTTCACAACAGTTGGCCAGATCAAGAACACTCTCCAGGAGGTAGGTGTATGTGTGTCAAAGTCAACAATCAAGAGAAGACTTCACCAGAGTGAATACAGAGGGTTCACCACAAGATGGAAACCATTGGTGAGCCTCAAAAACAGGAAGGCCAGATTAGAGTTTGCCAAACGACATGTAAAAAAGCCTTCACAGTTCTGGAACAACATCCTATGGACAGATGAGACCAAGATCAACTTGTACCAGAGTGATGGGAAGAGAAGAGTATGGAGAAGGAAAGGAACTGCTCATGATCCGTCGCATACCACCTCATCAGTGAAGCATGGTGGTGGTAGTGTCATGGCGTGGGCATGTATGGCTGCCAATGAAACTGGTTCTCTCGTATTTATTGATGATGTGACTGCTGACAAAAGCAGCAGGATGAATTCTGAAGTGTTTCGGGCAATATTATCTGCTCATATTCAGCCAAATGCTTCACAACTCATTGGACGCCGCTTCACAGTGCAGATGGACAATGACCCAAAGCAGACTGCAAAAGCAACCAAAGAGTTTTTTAAGGGAAAGAAGTGGAATGTTCTGCAATGGCCAAGTCAATCACCTGACCTGAATCCGATTGAGCATGCATTTCACTTGCTGAAGACAAAACTGAAGGGAAAATGCCCCAAGAACAAGCAGGAACTGAAGACAGTTGCAGTAGAGGCCTGGCAGAGCATCACCAGGGATGAAACCCAGGGTCTGGTGAAGTCTATGCGTTCTAGACTTCAGGCTGTAATTGACTGCAAAGGATTTGCAACCAAGTATTAAAAAGTGAAAGTTTGATTTATGATTATTATTCTGTCCCATTACTTTTGGTCCCTTAACAAGTGGGAGGCACATATGAAAACTGTTGTAATTCCTACACCGTTCACCTGATTTGGATGTAAATACCCTCACATTAAAGCTGACAGTCTGCAGTTAAAGCGCATCTTGTTCATTTAATTTAAAATCCATTGTGGTGGTGTATAGAGCCAAACATGTTAGAATTGTGTCGATGTCCCAATATTTATGGACCTGACTGTACCTACTGGAAGGGGCCTCACATCCAATTTTGATTTTTACTGACCACAAGAACCTGGAGTATTTGAGAACAGCCAAGCCAAGCAAGATGGGCACTCTTTTTCTCCTGATTTGTGTTCCACATCACTTACAGACCCGGGTCCAAGAATACAAAGCCCGACACTCTATCACATATGTTTGAGAACCCAGAAATAGTCGCTAAACCAGACACTATCCTGTCCATGGGAAACTTTCTCACCCTCCAAACAGAACTACGCTCTAGGTTACAGACCGCATCCATGGGAATGCCAATCCCCGCCCAGGGTGTCTCTACAGAGCAAGGAGGGTCTCTTTTGGCAAGAAGGGCAAATTGTGGTACCTGAGGAGGCCCGAACCTTAGTTCTGGGGCACTGCCACGATCATCCTCTGGCAGGCCATTTTGGAACCGCGAAAACCTTGGAACTACTCCAGCGGACATTCTGGTGGCCAAACATGGCTAGAGATTGTGAACTTTACGTGAAAACATGCACCACGTGTCAAAGGAATAAGCCCACTAGAAGTAAGGCCTGGGGCTTACTACAACCATTGCCCATACTGGATCGACCTTGGCAGATGATCTCGATGGATTTTATTGTGGAGCTCCCACTATCCCAAGGCCATTCAGCGATTTTTTTAATCGTTGATCGTTTATCAAAGATGGCCCATTTTCTGCCACTAAAGAGTACGCCCTCGGCTATGGAAACAGCCTTTGTAAAAGAAATAGTAAAGCTCCATGGAATTCCAGAAGACATCATCTCGGACCAGGGTCCAATTTACCTCAAAGGTCTGGAGAGCATTATGCGAGATTCTGGGAATCAAGCTGTCCCTTTCATCGGCCTACCACCCGCAGATGAACGGGCAGACAGGACAAACCAGACGCTGGAACAGTACTTGAGATGTTACACATCTTTTCTCCAAGACGACTGGCTGGCACTCTTGCCATTGGCGGAGTTCGTGTACAATAACAGGAATCATTCTGCTACGGGGCAATCCCCATTCTTCGCCAATTACGGATTTCACCCCATGTTTTTACCTGACCTGATTCCCGGCTACACAGAATATGCTGGATTTTTTCTCCACCAATAACAAGGTACTTCAAGAAGCCATTACAAAGGCCCAGGAGGACAGTAAGAGGGCCTTCGACAGGAAAAGAAGAGATGAGCTAAGCTTGCAACCAGGGGACCAGGTCTGGCTAGCTACTACCAATTTGAGGATGTCTTGCCCCTCGAAAAAGCTGGGGCCGAAATTTATAGGCCCATTCCATGTGAAACGGAGGATCAATGAGGTGGCACTCCCAGGCACCTTCACGATTCACCAAATGTTTCACATGTCACTACTGAAGCCAGCAATGCCAGATCCCTTCCCGGACCGAAGGTCCAGGCCTCCGGAGCATATAACCATCAACGAACAAGGAGAATTTGAGGTTGAGGCAATCATTGATTGCAGGAAAAGAGGCGGCCAGACACAGTTCCTGATCAAGTGGAAGGGCTATGGCCCTGAAGAGAATGCGTGGGAACCGGCCCAAAATGTTCACGCCCCTAGACTGGTCGGGAGTTCTATCGTAGGCACCCATGGAGGAGAGATCGGTTGGGCATCCGGAAGATGCCTGTAGGGGGGTGGCAATGTCAGGGATCGTGGCACCGATTGGATCCGCGCATGCGCGGAGCGCCAATCTACACTAGCCGGCGGACACTAGGACCTGGGCGGTGGCGGCCGCGCATGCGCACTCGCGATCGCGGACGCTCGCCTGGCACCAATGGCAGGGTGCACTATTTAAACCTGCCCTGCACTTACACTCATTGCCGTATGGTCTTTGTTCCTGTATCCCTGCTATTTAAGATTCATTGCTGACTTTGCCTGAACCTGACCTCTGCTGACTTCTCCTGCTCTGACCCCCTGGCTAGTTTGACCTCTCTTCTGGATATCCCTAAACCTGATCTGACCTTCTGTTACCGACCCCGGCGAGTGATCTGACTACTCTTCTGCCTGCTGCCTTGTACTACGCTGATCCCACTGTTACTTACCCGGCCTGTTTGACCACGCTTTCTCTGTCATCCATCCATCCATCCTGCTCGGACCCAGCCTTCTGCCTCTTCACGTTAGGCTCTCTACCTGCATATACCTCTGGCGGATCCCTCTACCACAGGCGGGTGTACTCAGGGGCCGCGACCTGGTTCCTGTCTGCTCCAAGTCCATCCCCACCATCAGGGGCCCTGGTGAATAAGCAGACTGAGGCTTAGACTCCGCACTCTGGGGAATCCTGTCCTGTGGACTGCTAGAGGCACCGCCAGACGGTTATTAACAATAGTACAGAAGATATCCAGAGACTGCGGACACAGTACAGGAGATGACTAGAGACTGCGGACACAGTACAGGAGATGACCAGAGACTGCGGACACAGTACAGGAGATGACCAGAGACTGCGGACACAGTACAGGAGATGACCAGAGACTGCGGACACAGTACAGGAGATGACCAGAGACTGCGGACACAGTACAGGGGATGACCAGAGACTGCGGACACAGTACAGGGGATGACCAGAGACTGCGGACACAGTACAGGGGATGACCAGAGACTGCGGGCATAGTGCAGGGGATGACCAGAGACTGCGGGCATAGTACAGGAGATGACCGGAGACTGCAGACAGTACAGGGGATGACCAGAGACTGCAGACAGTACAGGGGATGACCAGAGACTGCAGACAGTACAGGGGATGACCAAAAACTGCAGACAGTACAGGGGATGACCAGAGACTGCAGACAGTACAGGAGATGACCAAAGACTGCAGACAGTACAAGGGATGACAAGGAGACTGTGGACCTTTGGGGAGGGAGGGGGAGTGGGTACCTGAGTTTGACAGGTACCCACTCCCACTTCCGCGGAGGTGTCTTCCCTTTAGTGCGGGAACCTGGCTGTGACAGTCGGGTGCTTACTGCACATGCGCGAGAAGCGCTGCGCTTTGTGAATGGCCCGGCGTCTTCTGGGACACATGACAGGTCCCAGAAGACGCCAGGCCATTCACAAAGCACAGTGCTTCTCTTGCATGCGCAGTGAGCACCCGGCTGTCACAGCCGGGTTCCCATACTAAAGATGCCGGAGAGGGAAGAATAAGGTAAGGTCCTGCTGCACGGAAGAGCTGAGCGGCCGGCCCGGTATTTTGACACGGTGTCAGCGGCGGAAATACCGGACCGGCCTCTCTATATTCACTCCATAAGACCCACTGACATTTTCCCCCTTTTTTGGGGGGAAAAAAGTGCGTCTTATGGAGTGAAAAATACGGTAATTAGAAAAGCCTTCATTAAATTACAAAAATATCCAAGATACTACTGTATAAAAAATAATAAACCACCTTCCACCACCATAGAAAGACAACATTGCTTTAGTACCAACTAGCATGTCAGACGTCACATGCACAAACAAACATACAGCCTACATATACTGTATAGCGTATCAGGACAAAGAAATCTGTATTCGAGACTGTATGGCCCTGATTCACTAAGATGTGAGTCTACTAGCAGAGTCTGACCATTCAGGCAGACTCCGGTCAATCAATCAGTCGTCTGACCAGCGTCTAGCAAGCTCATTAACGAGCGTCTACTGACTACTTTGCTATTACTAAATGTGGTATCCCGTCTGGCACATTTTTAGGTGCAATACCAGATATGTTCGCTAGATGGCGCACAAGCGTGGGCTTTATTAATATTGGCGTTTTTATGATGGCAAAAGAGAATCCTTAGAATGTAATAAATAGTGCACCTGTATTAGAATTTTCTATTTTCTTCTATTTCTTTTTTTTTGCTGTTTCTCCAAAATGATCAGGAAACTAATGCATTTACTAATGAATGTCATACATTCTGTATTCAAATGTTAAACATTTTCACACTTATATCTCAAATAATTTATATACTTGTAATTTCCCAAAATAATTATATATCTTCATTCTCTTTAATCACATAACTATTCTATGTTAAAGACAAGTGCAGCGCTATAAATGCATGTGATCAATAATGAACGCATGTAAAAACCAAAAAGTGCAAAGAATTGCAACAATGATGTAATATTGTAAATGGTGCTAAAATAAGTTCATAGAATCATTCCTGAATAATGGAATGTCCTTCGTGTGAGAGTACCAACTCGGAGGGTGCCTATGAATGGCACGTGTGGTCTCTCCGTGACGGACAGTAGTGCATGAACTCGTGAAAGGTAAACCACCCTTGGGACTGGTCTACACTCACCAGAACAAAAGTATTAATGTGCATGGGTTAAACACATCACACATCTGGGGGTGCAGCGATATGCTGGCAGCTATGGGTTAGCCATCCAGCTCAATCCATCCATCAGGGTGGGTGCCCAAATGGTCCTGGGGAGGAATTAACTCAGCCACAGGAGCCAGAAAGGTGCTCAATAGTGTAGTACACTGTCACAGGGGTGGATGACCTTTCACGAGTTCATGCACTACTGTTTGTGGTTATATTTATCTTGTGTAATACCATTTTACTAGTCTATATCAGTGACCAACTCGCTCTATCATTTTTAAATAATGTAACTATTCTACATTATAGCTCAAACTGTGTCTCCCACAGTGGTTTAGTGGTTAGAGCTCAGAACTTACAGCACTTGGATCATGGGTTCTAATCCCAGTCATGGCTACATCCTAAAAAATGGAGATCAATTTTCTGGGTTGTGTCAGTGCCAGGAATATTGATCAATCAATTATGATTTTGCCTAATGACTAGAAAGTGGATGAATGTTACCTATGTACTGTTCTTCTGCCAGTTAGGAAATGTGCAAGTTTCATGCCGTGTATATTTCATTGTAACATTTTTCTCTTTTAAATCTGTCTCCTTATACAACTTGACCCCCTCCCCCACCCCGTCATCACCTGTCCCATATGCAAATCTATGGATCACCGCCCCACTCTTTAACTATCTATTTACTGATCAAGTGAATGTGTCTCATTTTCTATCAGGTACAGCTCAGATCTCACATTATTATACGATTGCTGATTGTATCTCACCACTAGTCTGATTGAATTCACAATTCCTGGTCAGTCCCGTTCCCTGACCTCTAATAACCTTTAGGGCCAGTTCACACTACATGTGTTTCAGTTGCTTTTTCGGCATCACAAACGCACAGAAAGTATGTTATGTGGTTGTCAATGTCATAGTTCACATCAGCGCTTGCATTTTCAGTGCATTGCAGGTGCTGTAAACAAAGCTGACCACGCTGCATTGTTTCTGCACAGAACTGTACTGGAACACATTGAAACGTCCTTGAATGTACTAAAACGCACATGTCCCTAACTACATTGAATACAAAGAAAATAGAAAAAAATAAGTGGAAGGGATACAAAAATGCAATGTAAACATGTCCAAAACGCATCCAAAATGTACTGGAACACACTAAACATGCATGCCAAAAGGGCATGAAAAAAACCCATCAGGAACACATCTAGACTGTTTCTATAGTGTGAACCGGCCCTTAGGACTTGTTCACACCATTGGTGGTGCAGAAATGCATGCAAGAACACACATTTTCCAGCACAGCAAAGAAATGCAATGCCCTCTGTAGATGTGCGCAGGTACCATGATGAAAACGTTGTTGCACCTACACACGTCTATTAAAAACAGCCCCATTCACAGCCACAAATACGCATGGCACCACACTACTGTGCGGTTAGGTGCGACACACTTGGAAAATAACATAAAAATAAGCCAACATGGCTAAAACTTATCTTGAAAATATGGGGACTCTGATATCCGGCGACAGTCCGTTCACGAACGAGAAGCAATTCTGCACCCTAAAACCCCTAAAACCAACATAGAGGAAAGGGATGGTCAAATTGCTGTGCTGCTTCCAAACCACCTCAGGCATGCCAGGGTCATTATGCAGGTCCTCGATGCCAATTCTTGCCTGCGGCCACAAAATATCCACTGGCTTGGATCCAATATCCAAGTGAAGGTGAGTGGAGGACGTGAAGGTGGATTTCTACCAGCTTCAACCGCAAGCAGTACCACTCCTGAAAAATGAGAGCAAATAATCATTGACACGTCATCATGACAGTCAATTCTCAGTGCAGGCTATCTAGAGTGTCTTTCCTTTTTAACCATTTCAAGAGTTCAAGGAAACATTCTTGGAGCATCTACTGTGTTTGGAAAGGCCAAAGGTCCCCCCCTCCCCCAGGCACACTAATGCTTATGCAGGCCATAGACGGGGAGAAAAACGGCCGATTTTTCTTTTAAAAAATGAAAAATCGGTTGTTCAAGCGGCCGACGTTACCAGCAATGGTAAAAAAAAAATCGGCCGATTTTCATCCCGTCTACAGCCAGCAAAAAGTGTCCCTGCAGAGAGCTCCGCTATTTCTTTGACAGTTCTTTGACATTTATAGCGGTTGCAACAATGTATTTGTATCCATTTAGGATAGAGATGTTTTTATTCGGAAACAAATAGATACAATGTTGCAACCGCTGTAAATGTCAAAGAACTGTCAAAGAAATAGCGGAGCTCTCTGCAGGGACACTTTTTGCTATACTGGAATTCCTCTCATTTTTCATCCTTCTTCTTCCTCTTCTTCTTCATCATCATCATCCTCTTCTTCTTCATCATCATCCTCTTCTTCTTCTTCATCATCCTCTTCTTCTTCATCATCATCATCCTCTTCTTCATCATCATCTTCTTCTTCTTCTTCATCATCATCATCCTCTTCTTCTTCTTCATCATCCTCTTCATCATCATCCTCTTCTTCATCATCATCCTCTTCTTCTTCATCATCATCATCCTCTTCTTGTTCTTCATCCGCATCTTCTTCTTCACCATCATCCTCTTCTTCTTCATCATCATCCTCTCCTTCTTCTTCATCATCATCCTCTTCTTCTTCTTCATCATCATCCTCTTCTTCTTCTTCATCCTCTTCTTCTTTTTCTTCTTTTTGTCTTCCTCTTGCAGGTCACTGCTCATGTGCAGATTTTTTATCAGTAAAAAATCAGCCGATTTGCCAATCATTGCCGCGAAAATTGGCCTATCGGCAAATTCGGCCGTTTTTTTTTCCAACTTTACCGAAAAAAAAAATCTGCCAAAATACCGAAAAACGGCCGAACAAATAGCCCACTAACGATCCGAAAATCGGCCGATTTTCGACCTATCTATGGCCTGCATAAGATATGGTGTGGCCCTAGGGTCAATGTGTGTTTAGAATACTTCCAAAATGCACATACAAAAACACTACATCCAAATGCATGTTGCATTTCTATAGCATGTTAAACAGAAGAATAACGCACTTACATAATGTTAACATGCGCAAGTAAAAGTAGACAAAATACACATACTTTTATTCTGGCTTCACATACATGCATTGTGGTCTAACACCGCACTCCTGGGCAAATCACATGCAATTTGTGTGCGTTGCAATTAGAGACAAACATTTTGCACACCTCAAATTGCACCGCATCCGGGCCAAAAATATGCAGGACCCTTTTTCAGGGTATGCACATGGGTGTGAATAGGCATGCGATCCAATTTGGCAAATCGCAATACGCTTTGTGTACCAATTTTGGTGTGTTGGTAACTTCACCTAGAAAGCCGCAGCAGGTGGCATGAAGGGGTTGCGGTTGTGATGCGGTGCAGCGCTTGCACAGAAAACACTGCAAATTTCACATGGCATCTATGTGACACCAGAATGTGCCAATATGTGGCTTGACAAAGCACAGTGGTCAGTGCAGATTATTTTCAATCCATGTTTTTTTACACTTTTCATTCACTGGTTTAACTCAGGTGATCGTTACTCACAATTATCTCCGGAGATCACATGCAGCCCCTCAACCATCTACACATATCTCTGGAAATCTATACAGATCTCCTTGAAAAAATGTCTCCTCTCTTCTTCGGAAAACAATTGTCCTCCACCTCATAAACAGGGGGATAGAGAAGACTTCTCCTTGATAACTAAAATCAGATTAATTATCTGTGCTTAATAAACATACACCAATACTGCAAATGCATTGTACTGTCGAAGGCATTGCACACTAACGCATTGCACACTAGAAATGTCAAATGCGTTAGTGTGTACAGTGCATGAGTGTAAAATGCTTTAGTGCACACTGCAGTGTACAACGCATTGCACACTGTAATACACTGTACAATGTAATACCGTGTACACCCACACATTGTAGACTGTAATGCACTGTACACTGTAATACCGTGTACACCAACACATTGTAGACTGTAATGCACTGTACACTATCATGCAGGATAGAGCTACGCATTGCACACTGTGATACCGTGTACACCCACACATTGTAGACTGTGATGCACTGTACTCTGTCATGCAGGATAGAGCAACGCATTGCACACTGTGATACCGTGTACACCCACACATTGTAGACTGTGATGCACTGTACACTGTCATGCAGGATAGAGCAACGCATTGCACACTGTGATACCGTGTACACCCACACATTGTAGACTGTGATGCACTGTACTCTGTCATGCAGGATAGAGCAACGCATTGCACACTGTGATACCGTGTACACCCACACATTGTAGACTGTGATGCACTGTACTCTGTCATGCAGGATAGAGCAACGCATTGCACACTGTGATACCGTGTACACCCACACATTGTGGACTGTGATGCACTGTACTCTGTCATGCAGGATAGAGCAACGCATTGCACACTGTGATACCGTGTACACCCACACATTGTAGACTGTGATGCACTGTACACTGTCATGCAGGATAGAGCAACGCATTGCACACTGTGATAGCGTGTACACCCACACATTGTGGACTGTAATGCACACTGTGATATCGTGTACACCCACACATTGTGGACTGTGATGCACTGTACTCTGTCATGCAGGATAGAGCAATGCATTGCACACTGTGATACCGTGTACACCCACACATTGTAGACTGTGATGCACTGTACACTGTCATGCAGGATAGAGCAACGCATTGCACACTGTGATAGCATGTACACCCACACATTGTGGACTGTAATGCACTGTACACTGTCATGCAGGATAGAGCTACGCATTGCACACTGTGATACCGTGTACACCCACACATTGTGGACTGTGATGCACTGTACACTGTCATGCAGGATAGAGCAACGCATTGCACACTGTGATACCGTGTACACCCACACATTGTAGACTGTGATGCACTGTACACTGTCATGCAGGATAGAGCAACGCATTGCACACTGTGATACCGTGTACACCCACACATTGTAGACTGTGATGCACTGTACACTGTCATGCAGAATCCAGCAACGCATTGCACACTGTAATACCGTGTACACCAACACATTGTAGAATGTAATGCATTATACGCAGTATACATGTCCAGATATTCAAAGATTAGCCATGAAGGCCTAGCTGATTTCCTATTTGGCGACCGCAGATAGCCGAATAACGCTACACTGCATCCAGGCAGCTCTGGGAGGGCGTCATATGACATCCTGGCAGAACGCACTCTCCGTGATTGCTGTGTCCTAAGGACACAGCTGATCACGCCATATGGTAAAAGCCAATCACAGCGGCTTTTTACCATGTGATCAGCCATGTCCAATGACACGCTTATCACTGGGAAATGCATTTGCCGGATCTTGGCTGCACTTTCCTCACGCTGTGAGAATGTTTGGAAAGTACTGCCAAGAACCAGCAGTTAACAGAGCAGGGGTCAGCACCGATGATCAGTGCCCTGATGATCAGTGCCCACCAGTGCCACCCAACAGTTCCGCCCACCTGTGGCCAGCAGTGCCACCCACCAGTGCTGCCTCATCAACGCACATCAGTGTTGCTAAATTACCGGTTTACCAAATGTTATAATATAAACAGACTTTTATTCATTATGAGCTATTTTGTTGTTTATCGAGCAAAAAGTAAAACACACAGCAGCAAGTCAATACCACCCAAAGAAAGCTTTATTTGTGTGAAAAAAATGATCTAAATTTAAGATGGGTACAATGTGGCATGACCGCACAATTGTCATTCAAAGGGTAACAGTGCAGAAAGATGAAAATTGGCCAGGACAGGAAGGGGGTATGAGTACCCAGTAGGCAAGTGGTTAATATAATTGACCCGTCAATACCCAGGAGCTAATGTACAGATAAGTAGCATGTGCACCAAGTGAGATTCTGCTAGGCCCCACCCAAAAAATTGCAATTACCTGTCCCTCACATGTTAACATATTTGCAATGGCCATAACTTACTTTACATATAAGGATCATCTCCTCAGTTGAGAACTGTGCTCTCGCCATGTCCAAATGCCACTAGAGTTCTCAAAATATACGACACACAGCAAACCGCCAACCACTCCTCATCCACTGACACTCCCCACAACCACTTCCGGGTGCGCGCGCACGTGATGACGGACTTCTGGGAGGACAGCCACTCGTGCGCCATGGGGTACACCTGTTTGGCGCTTATTCGTATGCGATCATGCAATTTTGTACCCTATCGCGCATTTTTATGCGCGGCTATGATAGCTTTCGTGAATGTGTGTTACTTAGTGATTTGTTTAACCTTGGCTAATATATATTGGTTTCCAAAGGCCAAAAATCAATACAATGTGGACTATTTTATAACTGTAAATCGAATTGTATAACACCTGTAGCTGGCTGCACAGTGAATGTGACGTATTCATTGGTACATAATATTGTGGTGCAAACTGGTTCTTTTTTTTTTATTTTGTTTTTGAAAAAGCCAGTTTGCACCCACTTGCCTATTCACACTCTTATATAATCTACTCAAATGTAGCTTGTAAGTATACAAAGTAACTATTAAGGTTGGTCATATATTGAACATAAAATAAACACAAAAACAACAGTCCAACATTTATTAATCAAATATATCTTCATTTATTTGGACAGCAGGAACAAGTAGGTATAGTCAATATCTTGGTGAGTCACAAAAAGAATAGCATTGATGTGGCGAAAATAAAACACTCTTGCTCATAAGAGCTTACAATCTAAAGATACTTCTAATGAACTGTGCATGCTCAGGTTATAGCAGGAAACAAAGGGGAAGATGAATCAAGTAAAATTTTCATGCACATAAGATTTACTTACACAATCACTTAGTATGAAGATCCATTCACAAAAAAAGTCTACACATCAAAATATAAAGAAAACAAAGCATGTGCAAAAAAAACCCTCCCACCTCTACAAATCCCCTACACATACATTTGTCAGCAGGTTTGTCAGAAAAATGCATTGGAGTCTAAATAAGCAAGCAAAATTAAAACAAGAGCAGATTTTAAACAAAACGATTGACATGTGTGAGGCTTTCAATGCAAAGAGAAAAAACAATCATTGTGCAATAACACACAAACGCTTTACAAGGCCAAAAATATGCAAACATTTCCAGCCCACTTCCAAACACAGCCTGAGTGGTGTCTGGGGCAATTCAGCACAAAATCTCTTCTTCCCCCAAATCACACCATGCAAGGACTTAGTCACAAACCACACAGCCTAGTAACAGGCCAAATCACTCACTACTGCACGTCTTTATATAAGCTAGGTTGTATTTGGAGCGCGCCAAACAAGGCCCCACACCCAATTAAGCCACACCCACCACTGACCTTAAGTTGGTCAGTGAAAGTGTTTTCACCTGATGAATCCGCTTCCTACCTGCATTAACCCTTGGTATACAGGCCCCACAAATCAGAAAGATATATACAGTGAAATGTACGTGTGCAGCATACAACAGAGCATTGAGCAGGGATGTAAAAGGGAACCCCAATTGGAACCTTTATTGCTACTATGGTCACAACTCCCTCCAGATTCTCGCATGAGTTAAGACAGTCACATGACCACATCTTGTATGCAATACTGAAAATGACAAATCGATTTGACTAGTATGGTGAATTTCCCATCAATTGGCGAAACACTCCAGAAATCAAACATCACCAAACATTACACTCTGGGCAAAGCGGATTTACAAATCATGCGACTTACAGTAATGTTGACCATTTCAATGCAATTTTCAAAGACATCTGACACAGATCTCTATGCAAATTGCCACTAAAGTAGAACATGTGCTACTTAAGAAATCAGTGTTTGAAACACACCCATATGGTCGCTTTAATACAGTGTTTCTCAACTCCAGTCCTCACGCTATTGTAGCGTTCATATTGTTGTGGTTCAAACTTGGTTGGAGCCGCAAGTAATAATAGAGTAATGAATACACTACTTTTCATGCAATTTGCTGAGAGATCGGTGTCGGATGTCTTGCAAATTGCACTTGAAATCACCATGTACCCCAACTTTGAAATCATGCAACTTCTATGCAAGTCACATGATGTGACTGTGGTGTCAATAACACCACTTAAAAATCTGCTTTAATGTGACCGGGTGGCCCCCAGTAACATTGTTTGGGATTGCCATGCAATTGGCATGACAGGCAACTTGCAAATCGTAGACCAAGTCACACCCTATTGGCCACTGTAGGCTCTGTTCACATCCAATTGGATTGTGAACTCGTGCAACTTCACTGTAAATTGGGCAATTGCCGCATCGGATTAGATGTGACAGTGGTGTTAGCCCCCAGTAAAATTGTGTGCAATTTGCCATGCAAAGAGCAAGCTGCTGGCCATGCCAATCACATGACAAGTCACATCCAGGGTGTGCAATTTCAGGTGCGATTTGTGCATTGACATCGTACCTGATATTGGATATAATTAGAGATGAGCGAAGAAATGAAAAATTCGATTCGACTGATTCGGCGAATTCGTGGACAATATTCGATTCGAGTCGAATAAATTCGCTGTGAATTTAACTTAAAAAAGGGTGTTTCTAGGCTTCAGAGAGACTTAATATTAGTGCAGAACACTGTACCTTTAATTTAAATGCCCTTGGAGTCTGCTGGGGAAGAGAAATAATACTGTCAGTCAGTATGACATGCAGATGAGTGCCGTCGATCTTAGAATCACCGCACACTTCACTCATTTGGGCAGTCACGGGGCCAAAACCAGAGTGTGGAGCCACAGTGTGGCGGTGGAGGCAGCAGCAATGGGAGGCCATACAGCACCCTATGACAAAAATGGAAACCACCAGCAGTGTGAGGAGACCTGAAAGTGGCACATGGCAGAGTGTGGCGATAGAGACAGCAGCAATGGGAGGCCGTACAGGGACCCATGACACACTCTGGACCTGGCAGCAGCATGAGGAGGCGGTACAGGGGCCCATGACAGATTACGGGCCTGGCAGCAGCATGAGGAGTCGGTACAGGGGCCCATGGCAGATTACGGGCCTGGCAGCAGCAATGGGAGGCCGTACAGGGACCCATGACACACTCTGGACCTGGCAGCAGCATGGGGAGGCGGTACAGGGGCCCATGACAGATTACGGGCCTGGCAGCAGCATGAGGAGTCGGTACGGGGGCCCATGACACACTCTGGACCTGGCAGCAGCATGAGGAGGCGGTACAGGGGCGCATGACAGATTACGAGCCTGGCAGCAGCAACTTGGACAGGAGGACGTTCAGCTTCTGCACCGTCGGGTGCGTGCTCGCAAACTGTTGTCTCTTGGAAACGGATTCCAAGAAAGACTGCTGACGGAATCCGTGAAGAGGAGTAGCAGGAGAAGGAGCATCTGAACGAGCGGAATATGCCAACAAGCGACAACAGTGGCCCATGACAGATTACGGGCCTGGCAGCAGCATGAGGAGTCGGTACGGGGGCCCATGGCAGATTACGGGCCTGGCAGCAGCTATGGGAGGCCCGTAATCTGCCAGCACCCTATGACAAAAAATGGAACCCACCAGCAGTGTGAGGAGACCTGAAAGTGGCACATGGCAGAGTGTGGCGATGGAGACAGCAGCAATGGGAGGCCGTACAGGGACCCATGAGAGACTCTGGACCTGGCAGCAGCATGAGGAGGCGGTATAGGGGCCCATGGCAGATTAGGGGCCTGGCAGCAGCTATGGGAGGCCCGTAATCTGCCAGCACCCTATGACAAAAAATGGAACACACCAGCAGTGTGAGGAGACCTGAAAGTGGCACATGGCAGAGTGTGGCGATGGAGGCAGCAGCAATGGGAGGCCGTACAGGGACCCATGAGAGACTCTGGACTTGGCAGCAGCATGAGGAGGCGGTATAGGGGCCCATGGCAGATTAGGGGCCTGGCAGCAGCTATGGGAGGCCCGTAATCTGCCAGCACCCTATGACAAAAAATGGAACACACCAGCAGTGTGAGGAGACCTGAAAGTGGCACATGTTTGGGGCATGATTCATGGCGGATTTAGTCAGTTGTGTCAGGAACTGGTGGTTTGAAATCCAGACTAATCCACGCCTGATTCATTTTCACAAACGTCAGTCTCTCCACACTTTGGGTGGACAGTCGTGTCCTCCGCGGAGTTGCAATACCTCCTGCCGCACTAAACACGCGCTCCGATGCCACGCTACTGGCCGGGCATGACAGCCTTTCAAGGGCAAATTCAGCTAGTTGGGGCCAAAGGTCAAGTTTCGTTGCCCAGTAGTCAAGGGGATTGTCTACCTCGGTTGGCAGGGTGCTGTCCAAGTAGGCCTAAGCCTGTTGTTTGAGGTCCTGCTCCAGGTCCACCTGATGCTGCTGCTGCTGCTGCGGCTGGTTAGTAGTTTCCTCACTGCGCTGGTGAAGAAAGCTACTCATCATCGACTGCAGACTGAGGCAGCCGCTGCTGGTGGAGCTGCCACTGCTCCTACCACCCCACCCCTCCCCTGCTGCCATGGCAGCGGAACACGAGCGCACAGGGCCCACAGTGTCTGAGGATGGACGTTGGCGCAGACAGGCAGAGACCAGCTGACTACATAGGTGTTTTTTATAGTACGTTATTTTGGCCTCCCTCTCAGCAGGTGTGAAAAAGGCCACCATTTTTGAACGGTAGCGAGGGTCCAACAAGGTGGACAGCCAAAAGTCATCCCTCTGTCTGATGGTTATTATTCGGCTGTCGCTACGCAAGCAACCGAGCATGCTATGGGCCATTTGTGCCAAGGAATGCGAGGGACTCCCTGCCTCCATCTCCACAGCATACTGCCACGGTGCGTCTAGGTCCTCTGTCTCCTCTTCCTCCTCCTCTACCAGATGCTCCTGCTCCTCCACTCCTGTCCGCTGAGTGGAAAAACCACCCATTTCACTCAATAATTCCTGAGCACCAATGTCCTCCTCTACCTCCTCCTCTTCTTCCAGTCCTGCCCCCACAGGGGCCATGTGGCGTTGAGATCTGTGCGCCACGTCTACCGCACCCTGACCAGCCATTGTTAACAGCATTTGTTCCAGGACGTGCAACAGAGGAATGACGTCGTTCATCCCATAGTCCTGCCGACTCACGAATAGCGTGGCCTCCTCAAAGGGCCTGAGCAAGCGCAGGTGTCACGCATGAGCTGCCAATGGCTGACATCTAAGTTACACAGGGAGTACCTTTATCTGCTTTTAACATCAGGAAATCTGTGATGGCCTTTTGCTGTTCGTAAAGGCGGTCTAACATATGTAGGGTTGAATTCCACCTTGTTGCAACGTCACAGCATGAGGAGTCGGTATAGGGGCCCATGGCAGATTAGGGGCCTGGCAGCAGTTATGGGAGGCCCATAATCTGCCAGCACCCTATGACAAAAAATGGAACACACCAGCAGTGTGAGGAGACCTGAAAGTGGCACATGGCAGAGTGTGGCGATGGAGACAGCAGCAATGGGAGGCCGTACAGGGACCCATGAGAGACTCTGGACCTGGCAGCAGCATGAGGAGGCGGTATATAGGGGCCTACGGCAGATTAGGGGCCTGGCAGCAGCTATAGGAGGCCCGTAATCTGCCAGCACCCTATGTCAAAAAATTCAACACACCAGCAGTGTGTGAGGAGACCTGAAAGTGGCACATGGCAGAGTGTGGCGATGGAGACAGCAGCAATGGGAGGCCGTACAGGGACCCATGACAGACTCTGGACTTGGCAGCAGCATGAGGAGGCGGTATATAGGGGCTTATGGCAGATTAGGGGCCTGGCAGCAGCTATAGGAGGCCCGTAATCTGCCAGCACCCTATGTCAAAAAATTCAACACACCAGCAGTGTGAGGAGACCTGAAAGTGGCACATGGCAGAGTGTGGCGATGGAGACAGCAGCAATGGGAGGCCGTACAGGGACCCATGACAGACTCTGGACTTGGCAGCAGCATGAGGAGGCGGTATATAGGGGCTTATGGCAGATTAGGGGCCTGGCAGCAGCTATAGGAGGCCCGTAATCTGCCAGCACCCTATGTCAAAAAATTCAACACACCAGCAGTGTGAGGAGACCTGAAAGTGGCACATGGCAGAGTGTGGCGATGGAGACAGCAGCAATGGGAGGCCGTACAGGGACCCATGACAGACTCTGAACTTGGCAGCAGCATGAGGAGGCGGTATATAGGGGCCCATGGCAGATTAGGGGCCTGGCAGCAGCTATAGGAGGCCCGTAATCTGCCAGCACCCTATGTCAAAAAATTTAACACACCAGCAGTGTGAAGAGACCTGAAAGTGGCACATGGCAGCAGAGTGTGGCGATGGAGACAGCAGCAATGGGAGGCCGTACAGGGACCCATGAGAGACTCTAGACTTGGCAGCAGCATGAGGAGGCGGTATATAGGGGCCCATGGCAGATTAGGGGCCTGGCAGCAGCTATGTGAGGCCCGTAATCTGCCTGCACCCTATGTCAAAAAATTAAACACACCAGCAGTGTGAAGAGACCTGAAAGTGGCACATGGCATGAGAGACTCTGGACCTGGCAGCAGCAGGAGGAGGCGGTATAGGGGCCCATGGCTGATTAGGGGCCTGGCAGCAGCTATGTGAGGCCCGTTATCTTGCAGCACCCTATGTCAAAAAATTTAACACACCAGCAGTGTGAAGAGACCTGAAAGTGGCACATGGCAGCAGAGTGTGGCGATGGAGACAGCAGCAATGGGAGGCCGTACAGGGACCATGACAGACTCTGGACTTGGCAGCAGCATGAGGAGGCGGTATATAGGGGCCCATGGCAGATTAGGGGCCTGGCAGCAGCTATGTGAGGCCCGTTATCTTGCAGCACCCTATGTCAAAAAATTTAACACACCAGCAGTGTGAAGAGACCTGAAAGTGGCACATGGCAGCAGAGTGTGGCGATGGAGACAGCAGCAATGGGAGGCCGTACAGGGACCCATGAGAGACTCTGGACCTGGCAGCAGCAGGAGGAGGTGGTATATAGGGGCCCATGGCAGATTAGGGGCCTGGCAGCAGCTATGTGAGGCCCGTAATCTGCCTGCACCCTATGTCAAAAAATTTAACACACCAGCAGTGTGAAGAGACCTGAAAGTGGCACATGGCATGAGAGACTCTGGACCTGGCAGCAGCAGGAGGAGGCGGTATAGGGGCCCATGGCTGATTAGGGGCCTGGCAGCAGCTATGTGAGGCCCGTTATCTTGCAGCACCCTATGTCAAAAAATTTAACACACCAGCAGTGTGAAGAGACCTGAAAGTGGCACATGGCAGCAGAGTGTGGCGATGGAGACAGCAGCAATGGGAGGCCGTACAGGGACCATGACAGACTCTGGACTTGGCAGCAGCATGAGGAGGCGGTATATAGGGGCCCATGGCAGATTAGGGGCCTGGCAGCAGCTATGTGAGGCCCGTTATCTTGCAGCACCCTATGTCAAAAAATTTAACACACCAGCAGTGTGAAGAGACCTGAAAGTGGCACATGGCAGCAGAGTGTGGCGATGGAGACAGCAGCAATGGGAGGCCGTACAGGGACCCATGAGAGACTCTGGACCTGGCAGCAGCAGGAGGAGGTGGTATATAGGGGCCCATGGCAGATTAGGGGCCTGGCAGCAGCTATGTGAGGCCCGTAATCTGCCTGCACCCTATGTCAAAAAATTTAACACACCAGCAGTGTGAAGAGACCTGAAAGTGGCACATGGCAGCAGAGTGTGGCGATGGAGACAGCAGCAATGGGAGGCCGTACAGGGACCATGACAGACTCTGGACTTGGCAGCAGCATGAGGAGGCGGTATATAGGGGCCCATGGCAGATTAGGGGCCTGGCAGCAGCTATGTGAGGCCCGTAATCTGCCTGCACCCTATGTCAAAAAATTTAACACACCAGCAGTGTGAAGAGACCTGAAAGTGGCACATGGCAGCAGAGTGTGGCGATGGAGACAGCAGCAATGGGAGGCCGTACAGGGACCATGACAGACTCTGGACTTGGCAGCAGCATGAGGAGGCGGTATATAGGGGCCCATGGCAGATTAGGGGCCTGGCAGCAGCTATGTGAGGCCCGTAATCTGCCTGCACCCTATGTCAAAAAATTTAACACACCAGCAGTGTGAAGAGACCTGAAAGTGGCACATGGCAGCAGAGTGTGGCGATGGAGACAGCAGCAATGGGAGGCCGTACAGGGACCATGACAGACTCTGGACTTGGCAGCAGCATGAGGAGGCGGTATATAGGGGCCCATGGCAGATTAGGGGCCTGGCAGCAGCTATGTGAGGCCCGTTATCTTGCAGCACCCTATGTCAAAAAATTTTACACACCAGCAGTGTGAAGAGACCTGAAAGTGGCACATGGCAGCAGAGTGTGGCGATGGAGACAGCAGCAATGGGAGGCCGTACAGGGACCCATGAGAGACTCTGGACCTGGCAGCAGCAGGAGGAGGTGGTATATAGGGGCCCATGGCAGATTAGGGGCCTGGCAGCAGCTATGTGAGGCCCGTAATCTGCCTGCACCCTATGTCAAAAAATTTAACACACCAGCAGTGTGAAGAGACCTGAAAGTGGCACATGGCAGCAGAGTGTGGCGATGGAGACAGCAGCAATGGGAGGCCGTACAGGGACCCATGACAGACTCTGAACTTGGCAGCAGCATGAGGAGGCGGTATATAGGGGCCCATGGCAGATTAGGGGCCTGGCAGCAGCTATAGGAGGCCCGTAATCTGCCAGCACCCTATGTCAAAAAATTTAACACACCAGCAGTGTGAAGAGACCTGAAAGTGGCACATGGCAGCAGAGTGTGGCGATGGAGACAGCAGCAATGGGAGGCCGTACAGGGACCCATGAGAGACTCTAGACTTGGCAGCAGCATGAGGAGGCGGTATATAGGGGCCCATGGCAGATTAGGGGCCTGGCAGCAGCTATGTGAGGCCCGTAATCTGCCTGCACCCTATGTCAAAAAATTTAACACACCAGCAGTGTGAAGAGACCTGAAAGTGGCACATGGCAGCAGAGTGTGGCGATGGAGACAGCAGCAATGGGAGGCCGTACAGGGACCATGACAGACTCTGGACTTGGCAGCAGCATGAGGAGGCGGTATATAGGGGCCCATGGCAGATTAGGGGCCTGGCAGCAGCTATGTGAGGCCCGTAATCTGCCTGCACCCTATGTCAAAAAATTTAACACACCAGCAGTGTGAAGAGACCTGAAAGTGGCACATGGCAGCAGAGTGTGGCGATGGAGACAGCAGCAATGGGAGGCCGTACAGGGACCCATGAGAGACTCTAGACTTGGCAGCAGCATGAGGAGGCGGTATATAGGGGCCCATGGCAGATTAGGGGCCTGGCAGCAGCTATGTGAGGCCCGTAATCTGCCTGCACCCTATGTCAAAAAATTTAACACACCAGCAGTGTGAAGAGACCTGAAAGTGGCACATGGCAGCAGAGTGTGGCGATGGAGACAGCAGCAATGGGAGGCCGTACAGGGACCATGACAGACTCTGGACTTGGCAGCAGCATGAGGAGGCGGTATATAGGGGCCCATGGCAGATTAGGGGCCTGGCAGCAGCTATGTGAGGCCCGTTATCTTGCAGCACCCTATGTCAAAAAATTTTACACACCAGCAGTGTGAAGAGACCTGAAAGTGGCACATGGCAGCAGAGTGTGGCGATGGAGACAGCAGCAATGGGAGGCCGTACAGGGACCCATGAGAGACTCTGGACCTGGCAGCAGCAGGAGGAGGTGGTATATAGGGGCCCATGGCAGATTAGGGGCCTGGCAGCAGCTATGTGAGGCCCGTAATCTGCCTGCACCCTATGTCAAAAAATTTAACACACCAGCAGTGTGAAGAGACCTGAAAGTGGCACATGGCAGCAGAGTGTGGCGATGGAGACAGCAGCAATGGGAGGCCGTACAGGGACCCATGAGAGACTCTAGACTTGGCAGCAGCATGAGGAGGCGGTATATAGGGGCCCATGGCAGATTAGGGGCCTGGCAGCAGCTATGTGAGGCCCGTAATCTGCCTGCACCCTATGTCAAAAAATTAAACACACCAGCAGTGTGAAGAGACCTGAAAGTGGCACATGGCATGAGAGACTCTGGACCTGGCAGCAGCAGGAGGAGGCGGTATAGGGGCCCATGGCTGATTAGGGGCCTGGCAGCAGCTATGTGAGGCCCGTTATCTTGCAGCACCCTATGTCAAAAAATTTAACACACCAGCAGTGTGAAGAGACCTGAAAGTGGCACATGGCAGCAGAGTGTGGCGATGGAGACAGCAGCAATGGGAGGCCGTACAGGGACCATGACAGACTCTGGACTTGGCAGCAGCATGAGGAGGCGGTATATAGGGGCCCATGGCAGATTAGGGGCCTGGCAGCAGCTATGTGAGGCCCGTTATCTTGCAGCACCCTATGTCAAAAAATTTTACACACCAGCAGTGTGAAGAGACCTGAAAGTGGCACATGGCAGCAGAGTGTGGCGATGGAGACAGCAGCAATGGGAGGCCGTACAGGGACCCATGAGAGACTCTGGACCTGGCAGCAGCAGGAGGAGGTGGTATATAGGGGCCCATGGCAGATTAGGGGCCTGGCAGCAGCTATGTGAGGCCCGTAATCTGCCTGCACCCTATGTCAAAAAATTTAACACACCAGCAGTGTGAAGAGACCTGAAAGTGGCACATGGCAGCAGAGTGTGGCGATGGAGACAGCAGCAATGGGAGGCCGTACAGGGACCCATGAGAGACTCTAGACTTGGCAGCAGCATGAGGAGGCGGTATATAGGGGCCCATGGCAGATTAGGGGCCTGGCAGCAGCTATGTGAGGCCCGTAATCTGCCTGCACCCTATGTCAAAAAATTAAACACACCAGCAGTGTGAAGAGACCTGAAAGTGGCACATGGCATGAGAGACTCTGGACCTGGCAGCAGCAGGAGGAGGCGGTATAGGGGCCCATGGCTGATTAGGGGCCTGGCAGCAGCTATGTGAGGCCCGTTATCTTGCAGCACCCTATGTCAAAAAATTTAACACACCAGCAGTGTGAAGAGACCTGAAAGTGGCACATGGCAGCAGAGTGTGGCGATGGAGACAGCAGCAATGGGAGGCCGTACAGGGACCATGACAGACTCTGGACTTGGCAGCAGCATGAGGAGGCGGTATATAGGGGCCCATGGCAGATTAGGGGCCTGGCAGCAGCTATGTGAGGCCCGTTATCTTGCAGCACCCTATGTCAAAAAATTTTACACACCAGCAGTGTGAAGAGACCTGAAAGTGGCACATGGCAGCAGAGTGTGGCGATGGAGACAGCAGCAATGGGAGGCCGTACAGGGACCCATGAGAGACTCTGGACCTGGCAGCAGCAGGAGGAGGTGGTATATAGGGGCCCATGGCAGATTAGGGGCCTGGCAGCAGCTATGTGAGGCCCGTAATCTGCCTGCACCCTATGTCAAAAAATTTAACACACCAGCAGTGTGAAGAGACCTGAAAGTGGCACATGGCAGCAGAGTGTGGCGATGGAGACAGCAGCAATGGGAGGCCGTACAGGGACCATGACAGACTCTGGACTTGGCAGCAGCATGAGGAGGCGGTATATAGGGGCCCATGGCAGATTAGGGGCCTGGCAGCAGCTATGTGAGGCCCGTTATCTTGCAGCACCCTATGTCAAAAAATTTAACACACCAGCAGTGTGAAGAGACCTGAAAGTGGCACATGGCAGCAGAGTGTGGCGATGGAGACAGCAGCAATGGGAGGCCGTACAGGGACCCATGAGAGACTCTGGACCTGGCAGCAGCAGGAGGAGGTGGTATATAGGGGCCCATGGCAGATTAGGGGCCTGGCAGCAGCTATGTGAGGCCCGTAATCTGCCTGCACCCTATGTCAAAAAATTTAACACACCAGCAGTGTGAAGAGACCTGAAAGTGGCACATGGCATGAGAGACTCTGGACCTGGCAGCAGCAGGAGGAGGCGGTATAGGGGCCCATGGCTGATTAGGGGCCTGGCAGCAGCTATGTGAGGCCCGTTATCTTGCAGCACCCTATGTCAAAAAATTTAACACACCAGCAGTGTGAAGAGACCTGAAAGTGGCACATGGCAGCAGAGTGTGGCGATGGAGACAGCAGCAATGGGAGGCCGTACAGGGACCATGACAGACTCTGGACTTGGCAGCAGCATGAGGAGGCGGTATATAGGGGCCCATGGCAGATTAGGGGCCTGGCAGCAGCTATGTGAGGCCCGTTATCTTGCAGCACCCTATGTCAAAAAATTTAACACACCAGCAGTGTGAAGAGACCTGAAAGTGGCACATGGCAGCAGAGTGTGGCGATGGAGACAGCAGCAATGGGAGGCCGTACAGGGACCCATGAGAGACTCTGGACCTGGCAGCAGCAGGAGGAGGTGGTATATAGGGGCCCATGGCAGATTAGGGGCCTGGCAGCAGCTATGTGAGGCCCGTAATCTGCCTGCACCCTATGTCAAAAAATTTAACACACCAGCAGTGTGAAGAGACCTGAAAGTGGCACATGGCATGAGAGACTCTGGACCTGGCAGCAGCAGGAGGAGGCGGTATAGGGGCCCATGGCTGATTAGGGGCCTGGCAGCAGCTATGTGAGGCCCGTTATCTTGCAGCACCCTATGTCAAAAAATTTAACACACCAGCAGTGTGAAGAGACCTGAAAGTGGCACATGGCAGCAGAGTGTGGCGATGGAGACAGCAGCAATGGGAGGCCGTACAGGGACCATGACAGACTCTGGACTTGGCAGCAGCATGAGGAGGCGGTATATAGGGGCCCATGGCAGATTAGGGGCCTGGCAGCAGCTATGTGAGGCCCGTTATCTTGCAGCACCCTATGTCAAAAAATTTAACACAACAGCAGTGTGAAGAGACCTGAAAGTGGCACATGGCAGCAGAGTGTGGCGATGGAGACAGCAGCAATGGGAGGCCGTACAGGGACCCATGAGAGACTCTAGACTTGGCAGCAGCATGAGGAGGCGGTATATAGGGGCCCATGGCAGATTAGGGGCCTGGCAGCAGCTATGTGAGGCCCGTAATCTGCCTGCACCCTATGTCAAAAAATTTAACACACCAGCAGTGTGAAGAGACCTGAAAGTGGCACATGGCAGCAGAGTGTGGCGATGGAGACAGCAGCAATGGGAGGCCGTACAGGGACCCATGAGAGACTCTAGACTTGGCAGCAGCATGAGGAGGCGGTATATAGGGGCCCATGGCAGATTAGGGGCCTGGCAGCAGCTATGTGAGGCCCGTAATCTGCCTGCACCCTATGTCAAAAAATTTAACACACCAGCAGTGTGAAGAGACCTGAAAGTGGCACATGGCAGCAGAGTGTGGCGATGGAGACAGCAGCAATGGGAGGCCGTACAGGGACCCATGAGAGACTCTAGACTTGGCAGCAGCATGAGGAGGCGGTATATAGGGGCCCATGGCAGATTAGGGGCCTGGCAGCAGCTATGTGAGGCCCGTAATCTGCCTGCACCCTATGTCAAAAAATTTAACACACCAGCAGTGTGAAGAGACCTGAAAGTGGCACATGGCAGCAGAGTGTGGCGATGGAGACAGCAGCAATGGGAGGCCGTACAGGGACCATGACAGACTCTGGACTTGGCAGCAGCATGAGGAGGCGGTATATAGGGGCCCATGGCAGATTAGGGGCCTGGCAGCAGCTATGTGAGGCCCGTAATCTGCCTGCACCCTATGTCAAAAAATTTAACACACCAGCAGTGTGAAGAGACCTGAAAGTGGCACATGGCAGCAGAGTGTGGCGATGGAGACAGCAGCAATGGGAGGCCGTACAGGGACCCATGAGAGACTCTAGACTTGGCAGCAGCATGAGGAGGCGGTATATAGGGGCCCATGGCAGATTAGGGGCCTGGCAGCAGCTATGTGAGGCCCGTAATCTGCCTGCACCCTATGTCAAAAAATTTAACACACCAGCAGTGTGAAGAGACCTGAAAGTGGCACATGGCAGCAGAGTGTGGCGATGGAGACAGCAGCAATGGGAGGCCGTACAGGGACCATGACAGACTCTGGACTTGGCAGCAGCATGAGGAGGCGGTATATAGGGGCCCATGGCAGATTAGGGGCCTGGCAGCAGCTATGTGAGGCCCGTAATCTGCCTGCACCCTATGTCAAAAAATTTAACACACCAGCAGTGTGAAGAGACCTGAAAGTGGCACATGGCAGCAGAGTGTGGCGATGGAGACAGCAGCAATGGGAGGCCGTACAGGGACCCATGAGAGACTCTAGACTTGGCAGCAGCATGAGGAGGCGGTATATAGGGGCCCATGGCAGATTAGGGGCCTGGCAGCAGCTATGTGAGGCCCGTAATCTGCCTGCACCCTATGTCAAAAAATTTAACACACCAGCAGTGTGAAGAGACCTGAAAGTGGCACATGGCAGCAGAGTGTGGCGATGGAGACAGCAGCAATGGGAGGCCGTACAGGGACCCATGAGAGACTCTGGAACTGGCAGCAGCATGAGGAGGCGGTATATAGGGGCCCATGGCAGATTAGGGGCCTGGCAGCAGCTATAGGGGGCCCGTAATCTGCCAGCACCCTATGTCAAAAAATTCAACACACCAGCAGTGTGTGAGGAGACCTGAAAGTGGCACATGGCAGAGTGTGGCGATGGAGACAGCAGCAATGGGAGGCCGTACAGGGACCCATGAGAGACTCTGGACTTGGCAGCAGCATGAGGAGGCGGTATATAGGGGCCCATGGCAGATTAGGGGCCTGGCAGCAGCTATGGGAGGTCCGTAATCTGCCAGCACCCTATGTCACTCTCCTCGCCAGTACTTCTTCGCCTGGCTGCTGAAAAGGCTGATGTCTCCCCCCGTTTCTGACCGCCCTCTGTTAGCTCTTCCTCACTGTACAGTGGGGCTGAGCCCACAGCATGCGATACTTCGCTTGGTGAGGGAACAGCAAAGGACAGGGGCAGGTAGAGGACACGTGATTTCAGTGGGCTTGGTCCCGGGCCATGCCAACTAACGGTTGTGTCTGACGTACCCACCGACCGTTGGCTGTAGGTGTCAGAGGTGACCTGGGAAGAGGAAGACGACCGAGCCAACCAATCAATGACGGCAGGGTTGTCGGTGGAGACACGACCGCTGGATGACACCGGGAGCACTGGCCTCTGGCTGCGAATACTGCTGCCTCGACCCCTTCCTCTGCTGCCACGTCTGCTCGCTCCTAAAACATTGCCTCCTCTGCCACTCCTCTGCATGTTGTCTGACATACTATTTAATTCAACGATTAGGTGTCCCTGAGTAACAATTCTCTGGCACTCAGTAACAATTCTGTCTGTCCCTGAGTATGAATTCTGTGGCCCTGAGTAACAATTGTGTGTCTGTGCAAGTAACAATTCTGTGTCTGTGCAAGTAACAATTTTGTGTCTGTGAGAGTAACAATTCTCTGGCACTCAGTAACAATTCTGTCTGTCCCTGAGTAACAATTCTCTGGCACTCAGTAACAATTCTGTCTGTCCCTGAGTAACAATTCTGTCTGTCCCTGAGTATGAATTCTGTGGCCCTGAGTAAGAATTCTCTGGCACTCAGTAACAATTCTGTCTGTCCCTGAGTATGAATTCTGTGGCCCTGAGTAACAATTGTGTGTCTGTGCAAGTAACAATTCTGTGTCTGTGCAAGTAACAATTTTGTGTCTGTGAGAGTAACAATTCTCTGGCACTCAGTAACAATTCTGTCTGTCCCTGAGTAACAATTCTCTGGCACTCAGTAACAATTCTGTCTGTCCCTGAGTATGAATTCTGTGGCCCTGAGTAACAATTCTGTCTCTGTGCGAGTAACAATTCTGTGTCTGTGCAAGTAACAATTTTGTGTCTGTGAGAGTAACAATTCTCTGGCACTCAGTAACAATTCTGTCTGTCCCTGAGTAACAATTCTCTGGCACTCAGTAACAATTCTGTCTGTCCCTGAGTAACAATTCTCTGGCACTCAGTAACAATTCTGTCTGTCCCTGAGTAACAATTCTCTGGCACTCAGTAACAATTGTGTGTCTGTGCAAGTAACAATTCTGTGTCTGTGCAAGTAACAATTTTGTGTCTGTGAGAGTAACAATTCTCTGGCACTCAGTAACAATTCTGTCTGTCCCTGAGTAACAATTCTCTGGCACTCAGTAACAATTCTGTCTGTCCCTGAGTATGAATTCTGTGGCCCTGAGTAACAATTCTGTCTCTGTGCGAGTAACAATTCTGTGTCTGTGCAAGTAACAATTTTGTGTCTGTGAGAGTAACAATTCTCTGGCACTCAGTAACAATTCTGTCTGTCCCTGAGTAACAATTCTATGGCACTCAGTAACAATTCTGTCTTCCCTGAGTAACAATTCTCTGGCACTCAGTAACAATTCTGTCTGTCCCTGAGTATGAATTCTGTGGCCCTGAGTAACAATTCTGTCTCTGTGCGAGTAACAATTCTGTGTCTGTGCAAGTAACAATTTTGTGTCTGTGAGAGTAACAATTCTCTGGCACTCAGTAACAATTCTGTCTGTCCCTGAGTAACAATTCTCTGGCACTCAGTAACAATTCTGTCTGTCCCTGAGTATGAATTCTGTGGCCCTGAGTAACAATTGTGTGTCTGTGCAAGTAACAATTCTGTGTCTGTGCAAGTAACAATTTTGTGTCTGTGAGAGTAACAATTCTCTGGCACTCAGTAACAATTCTGTCTGTCCCTGAGTAACAATTCTCTGGCACTCAGTAACAATTCTGTCTGTCCCTGAGTATGAATTCTGTGGCCCTGAGTAACAATTCTGTCTCTGTGCGAGTAACAATTCTGTGTCTGTGCAAGTAACAATTTTGTGTCTGTGAGAGTAACAATTCTCTGGCACTCAGTAACAATTCTGTCTGTCCCTGAGTAACAATTCTCTGGCACTCAGTAACAATTCTGTCTGTCCCTGAGTAACAATTCTCTGGCACTCAGTAACAATTCTGTCTGTCCCTGAGTATGAATTCTGTGGCCCTGAGTAACAATTGTGTGTCTGTGCAAGTAACAATTCTGTGTCTGTGCAAGTAACAATTTTGTGTCTGTGAGAGTAACAATTCTCTGGCACTCAGTAACAATTCTGTCTGTCCCTGAGTAACAATTCTCTGGCACTCAGTAACAATTCTGTCTGTCCCTGAGTATGAATTCTGTGGCCCTGAGTAACAATTCTGTCTCTGTGCGAGTAACAATTCTGTGTCTGTGCAAGTAACAATTTTGTGTCTGTGAGAGTAACAATTCTCTGGCACTCAGTAACAATTCTGTCTGTCCCTGAGTAACAATTCTCTGGCACTCAGTAACAATTCTGTCTGTCCCTGAGTAACAATTCTCTGGCACTCAGTAACAATTCTGTCTGTCCCTGAGTAACAATTCTCTGGCACTCAGTAACAATTGTGTGTCTGTGCAAGTAACAATTCTGTGTCTGTGCAAGTAACAATTTTGTGTCTGTGAGAGTAACAATTCTCTGGCACTCAGTAACAATTCTGTCTGTCCCTGAGTAACAATTCTCTGGCACTCAGTAACAATTCTGTCTGTCCCTGAGTATGAATTCTGTGGCCCTGAGTAACAATTCTGTCTCTGTGCGAGTAACAATTCTGTGTCTGTGCAAGTAACAATTTTGTGTCTGTGAGAGTAACAATTCTCTGGCACTCAGTAACAATTCTGTCTGTCCCTGAGTAACAATTCTATGGCACTCAGTAACAATTCTGTCTTCCCTGAGTAACAATTCTCTGGCACTCAGTAACAATTCTGTCTGTCCCTGAGTATGAATTCTGTGGCCCTGAGTAACAATTCTGTCTCTGTGCGAGTAACAATTCTGTGTCTGTGCAAGTAACAATTTTGTGTCTGTGAGAGTAACAATTCTCTGGCACTCAGTAACAATTCTGTCTGTCCCTGAGTAACAATTCTCTGGCACTCAGTAACAATTCTGTCTGTCCCTGAGTATGAATTCTGTGGCCCTGAGTAACAATTGTGTGTCTGTGCAAGTAACAATTCTGTGTCTGTGCAAGTAACAATTTTGTGTCTGTGAGAGTAACAATTCTCTGGCACTCAGTAACAATTCTGTCTGTCCCTGAGTAACAATTCTCTGGCACTCAGTAACAATTCTGTCTGTCCCTGAGTAACAATTCTGTCTGTCCCTGAGTATGAATTCTGTGGCCCTGAGTAAGAATTCTCTGGCACTCAGTAACAATTCTGTCTGTCCCTGAGTATGAATTCTGTGGCCCTGAGTAACAATTGTGTGTCTGTGCAAGTAACAATTCTGTGTCTGTGCAAGTAACAATTTTGTGTCTGTGAGAGTAACAATTCTCTGGCACTCAGTAACAATTCTGTCTGTCCCTGAGTAACAATTCTCTGGCACTCAGTAACAATTCTGTCTGTCCCTGAGTAACAATTCTCTGGCACTCAGTAACAATTCTGTCTGTCCCTGAGTAACAATTCTGTCTGTCCCTGAGAATGAATTCTGTGGCCCTGAGTAAGAATTCTCTGGCACTCAGTAACAATTCTGTCTGTCCCTGAGTAACAATTCTCTGGCACTCAGTAACAATTCTGTCTGTCCCTGAGTAAAAATTCTGTGGCCCTAATAACGTTTCTGTGGCCCTAAGTAACAATTCTCTGGCACTGAGTAACAATTCTGTCTGTCCCTGAGTATGAATTCTGTGGCCCTAACTAGCGTTTCTTTGTCCCTAAATAACGATTCTGTGGCCCTCATTAACAAGTCTGTGTCCCTGAGTAATGGTTCTCTGTCCCTAAGTAACTTCTCTCTGTCCCCAATTCTCGTTTCTGTGGCCCTAACTCTGTCCCTGTCCCTAGTACAGAGCGGTCTGCCTCTGTTCAATGACTGCAGGCAAATGAAGATTTCCAAAATGGCCGCTATATATACCTCGACCATTACACAGTGCTGGCTGGCTGGCTGCTGATTGGCTGATGCGATCACATGTCGTTGAGGAATGCATTATGGGGCAGCGCGCCTTGTCTGCGCGCCTTCCCCGACATCCCCGCTCCGTCGCCGCACATGTCAGCCGCCATTTTCGGAAAAATTTCGATTCGCGCGTCCGAATTAGGCTGTTTTTCGGATTCGGCACGAATCGAAATTTTTCCGAAATTCGACTCGAATTCCACTTCGGATACTTCGATTCGCTCATCTCTAGATATAATGAATGTGAATGTGAGTGTATTAACATACGCCATTTGTTGCAGCGAGAGTTCAAAGGTATTTGAGAATTGTGGCCATTTATTAGCAATTTAACATCTAGACTCAAATAGAAATCGCAATGCTACACACAATTGAAAACACAACTAGTTAGTAATTTTCTAGAAAACACAGTAAAATTGGCAACTTAAAGAGTAATTTTCAATTGCATATAGTGTGAGCGAAGCAGGAAAATCAACAAAGGAAATAAATCTTTGAAGGCGTGCGGTACCTGCCTGCTGGGATAAGGGTCTGCTATGCATTTGGGGGAAAAATGCACGCCAGGATTTGTGACAAGTTTGATGTGTGGATTCACCAACCAAGTCTTTTCTCTCTCGCTCACTCTTCTGAATGTCTCTCTTTATCACTCTTCAGTATGTATATCTCGCTCACTCTTCTTCGTCTCACTGGCTCGCTCTCCTCTCTCTCTGTCAGCTCTTTGCTTGCCAAATCCTTCACAAAAGTGGGTGGAGTGTAAACCATCATTATCAAATCTATTAGTGCTCCAGGCCCTTACCTTATCCCATTGTATGACATTCACATAAGGTGCAGCTTTGAAGGTGTTTCAACAAACAAGGCCTCATTCTAATTCACATTTTAGGGATCATTTAGACAGAAAGCAAAGATGTTGCCAGAACATCTATTTGAAGACAGCCACACATGGAGATCATGCTACTTCCTTGCCGTGGTTGGGATTCAAACTGACAACCCTAGAGTTGTGAGGCAGTAGTGCTAACCACTAATCCACAGAGCTACATTGCTAATCCAGCCTGTATTTCTGTGCTGTGAATCAACCCTAAATCCCTGGGCAAGGTCAGTGTAACTACCAGATATCTCCAATGTGACACAAATGTTGTGCTATGTTGCCAATTCAGATGTATGTTGGTTCTATGTATCCCAATACAAAGGATTGCAATACTAATACAGGCGTACCTCGGTTTACCAACGCCTCAGGGAACGTCATATTTGGGGTACAAATGCCAAACCATTTCAGTTCATTGTTCTGTTTACAAATGTTTGAATAATTTGGTATGGGCATGTGGCCTGGTATGGTTCAGGAGGGGGGGGGGCGCTCGCTAGTCCCCCCCCCTTTCCTGACCTGCCGGGCTGCATGCTCGGATAAGTATGTGTAATGGATTTTGGGGGGTACCCCATGCTGTGCCATGTTGAGGGCATGTGGCCTGGTATGGTTCAGGAGGGGGGGGGGGCGCTCGCTCTTCCCCCCCCCTTTCCTGACCTGCCGGGCTGCATGCTCGGATAAGGGTCTGGTATGGATATTGAGGGGGACCCACGCTGTTTTTTTTTTTAAATTTCAGCGTGGAGTTCCCCCTTAATATCCATACCAGACCTGAAGGGCTTGGTAAGGATGAGAGGGGGGACCTACGCTGTTTTTTTTTTTTTATTACGGACCTTTATTTTTACATTCAGCTGTCAAAATAAATATTATCTAGACCTTTGAAATAAGTAAAATCATTACAGAAATAATTATAAAGTATAAGAAACAAAAATAGAATCACTAGAACTAAGGAAATCTAATTAGATTACATGAAGATATGCTTAGTGCTGTTTATTAAACACAATAGACGTGACCGAGTGTCGGCTGTCAGAGGAATCCACAGTAAGATTCACTATTAGTCAGTGGCTAAAAGCAAACGCCCATGGCAGAAGTCTAAAATGTGTTCTGCACATGCTCAGTTGTATCTGCCAAAGACACTGCACGGGCGTCTAGATTTTTACTGTGTCGATTTCCTTGAAAAAAACGATTTTTAACACATTCTTAATTTTTTTTGAAATATTGTTTAAAGTGAAGTCCTGATATTTGGCAAAGCAAATTTTTCATGGTGTTAGACATGCTTCTTAGCAAGTCTGCTTTGTGAGTCTGATTCCGGGCGTGTGTCTTTTTGTGAATTAGATTGGGCATCTGCTTATGGGCTCTGGTCAATAGTGAATTAGGTTGCAGGGTAAAAAATAGACGGACGCCCACGAAAATTGGGCTTAAGCCCATGAATATGCGCCCACGCCCAATAGTGAATCAGGGTCTATGTGTCCACTACCTACAGGTGTCCTATAGGTGAGACTGTAAGATTGTGGTGACCCATAATCGATTGAATGAACCAGAGGTATATAACCACATTCCTGCTAATGCTTTTGGGGAACCAAAATACAACACAGCTCACTCAAGCTTAACAAAAAGCATAAAAGGACAACCAGGTGTAAAAAAAACATAAGTCATCAAGACTACTCAATGTACCAGGTATTAAACCATTGAAGAAAGCATATACTATAGTTAGGCTTGGAGTGGTGTTGCTGCAAAACCGTGGATAGAGGTGTGCCAGAGTCCTGAGTAAACATACCTATAATAGGATAGAGAGCTGAGCAAAGTATCTATGCAAATGAGTAACTCTCACACCTCATAAGTTAATAACAATTCAGCAGGAAAGCTCAAAGTGACAGAGGCAGCTTGTATAGCATTAGTACACTATACATGAACATAAAATATGCAGCGCTAAAAATTGGATATTAAAATAGATAATAAAATGTACATGATATACGTGTGCAAATGAGCAACATAACTTAGTGCTGATGTAAAGCAATATCAAATATCCTGAAGGAAAAAGGTGCATATAGTGACAATGGTGCCAAAACCAGTCTATCCGGTGATATTGCAAAATGATAAAAAAAAATCCGTGACATCTGTGGTTTAGAAAGCGAATGTTGATTGCACTAACCAGATAGTGCAATTTATCATCTGGATCTGGAGCACTGCAACGTGAATGGTCACCAGCATTCAGGTACTATGCGTCCAAAGGTAGAAAGCTCATCACCAGGTATTCCGTCATCAGCCACCAAAGGAATGTTACCCGCTCTCATGTGTCAGGAATCACCTTAGGGGGGTTCGCAGGACAAACAAGCCCAGAAGAGAGGTATCCGATAGTGTAGTATTTTTATTAAAGGATGTAATATAAAAACAGGTAAACAACTTGCATAAAATATCAAGATGGCTGCCGGCCGTTCATAAGGACCGTGCGGGCTAAGGTCACTGTGTGGGGGCATCTCCCTGACGAGTTTCGTGTAAGTACACTTTTTCAAAGGGAGTGTGCCAATTGTTGAAGCCTCCTATTTATAATAAATGGTGCTCTTATGCTGTATGACGCTTTTGCATCATTTAGGTACTACTGCGCATGCGCGGAATGAATACTGTGCGCATGCGCAGTGTAATGCGCCCGCGTTATTGTGAGCCATTTGCGTATGTGCACGGCGGCCATATTGCCGGAGTCTGTCCAACACTAGCAAGAGTAGAGGACATCTCAGGGAGAAGGTTCCACTTAGGATTAATTAATGGGAAGCGCTCACATTACGTATGAAATAATGTGTATATGCTATATATATCTAGCGATTCAGGGATGAATGAGGACTATTAAATAATCGGAGTTGAATTAAGCAACTTTAGCCAGAGTGTAAACTCTGGAACTGGAAGTGTCAATGCTAGATTATCTTGTGGAACTACAGGTGCAAAAAGAACCTCTCGCTAGATGGCTCTATTCTGCTGTCCAAATGGTGAAAATGGGTACAGCCAGTACATAAAACTTGAATCAAATTTACAAAGATCAACCTGTATACAATATTGGTTGTTTAAAATCATACAAAATTATAGATAATTATAAACGATAATTACATAGATTCAATATATAGATGGTGAAATATACTGAAAGGAAGTATACCATTTTTCCACTAATGACGAACAAAAAGGTACAATTGGGTCACATAATCTATTCAGATTGATCGTCCCAATGAAATATCTAAATTAAAACCTTAGTATATGGAGATAAAAATATAGCAGCATGTGGAAACAGACAATATATAAAATATATAAAAAATATATATGACCAGTATCTAAAAAATGTATATAGAAAGGGGCATTGATAATGCATCTCTCCAATAAAATCTGAACGGTTGTGCCAACAACATCAGAATAATGTGAACATCCGTAATAAACCTATGTCAAATATTTAAAAGGCAAAACATCCCTCAGAGTTGAGATGGGGGATGTTCGATCATAGATGTGATCCTATGAGGAGGTGTAATAGATGTGCTAAAAAGTATATATGTAGATAATAAAAGGAGATAGCTAAAAAATCTAAGATGTTAAAAAAGATGAGATTAGCTAGTATCAATAAAACAGTTAATGTCCAAATCAATGTTTAACCCCTGTGGGGAAAGTGTTTGTAATAAAAATATCCATTTTGTTTCCAACATAGAGACTGATCTCCGTTTGTATGTTCCTCTCCAATGCTTCTTTATTATATCAATACCCGTGAACCTTAGGGAATGTGGATTTCTGTTGTGTGTTTGGCAAAAATGCATAGACAGAGAGTGCTCTCTGAAACCTTTTTTTATATTCAGTAAGTGTTCGCGTAGTCTGTCTCTGAGTCTTCTGGTTGTTCTACCAATATACTGTTTGCCACATGAACATTCTAACAGGTAGACTACATGTATGCTGTTACATGTGATAGTTCACTGTATATCATACGATCTGCCTGTTGTATTAGAACGAACAGTTTTAACTGGGTTCTTGTCAATGCCATTGCATACACACAACATACATCTATTACATGGAAAAAATCCCTAGCGGTTAAAAAACAATATTTGCTTCGGGGGATTGACTATATTGGGAGCCAGTTTGTTTCTCAAGGAAGGTGAGTTATTTCAGGAGAGTCAGGTATAAAGCTCCCTAGAACTGGGTCAGTTTTTAAAATAATCCAGTTTTTCTTGATAATTTTAGCTATGTCTTTATATTGGGTTGAAAAATTAGTAATGAATGGGCAGCATCTCTCCGTTTGGACTCTGTTTATAGAGGTGAAAAGATCTGATCTGTTGATACTGCCAACTTTTTTAATCTCAGTTTCAAGGATCATAACCTTTTTCGATAAACCTCTGCTTAAGGATATTGGACTGAGCCATATAATCCTCCTTCTTGTCGCAATTCCTATATATACGTAGAAGTTGACCTCTCGAAATGTTATCCAACCACCTGGGGTGGTGACAACTGTCCTTCGGGATGAAGCTATTTCTATCCATTGTTTTAAAATAGCTTTTGGTTGAAATTCTTGAACCGCCAATTGTGGCCAATCCCTTGAGTATATTAGGTCCTCCTCCCATTGTGCCAGGAATAGGTTAGCTAGACTGGGTGCAAACTTGGCTCCCATGGCAACGCCTGTGGTCTGTAGATAATACTTATTGCTAAACCAGAAATATTTATGATTCATGGCAAAATTCAATAATTCCAATATAAAGTTTTTTTGTAAATTAGGTATATCCTCAGCAGTATTGAGGTAATACTCAGCGGCAGCTAACCCGTCAGCATGTTTGATGTTGCTATATAAAGCAGCAACATCTGCTGTAACTAGAAAAGTAGGTTGTCTTAGTTCAACTCCTCTGATATCCATCAAGACTTGTTTGGTACCTTTGAGGAAGGATGGGGTGCTGCAAACCAGGGGTTGGAGGAAAAAATATATATATTCCCCCACACGGGAGCAGAGAGAGTCTATACCGCTGATTAACGGGCAGCCAGGGGGGTTGACTGGGTCCTTATAGACTTTGGGTAAACAGTAAAGTATAGGTAGCTTGGGAGACACAGGGCAGAAGAAATCCTTCTCTTTTTTATTAAGGATACCAGTATCAAACCTTCTTTTGAGTATTGCCTTTAGTGATTTCTTATATGGAATAAGGGGTTAGTCTGTAACTCAGCATATGTATCCTTGTCATCTAGGATCTTATGTACTTGTAAAAGGTAGTTACTCTTGTCCATAACTACCACTCCTCCACCTTTGTCTGCAGGTCAGATTACCAGATCATTATTTTCTAATAAATTTGTTTACCATAATATCAGTCGGTTTTTGATTATGATGTTGATTATATCTAGTCTTGATTTTAATATTCTCTAGATCCTTGAGAACCATGTTTTTAAAAATGTTAATATGGGAATGTGCTGGGGGGTTAAAAAGTGAAGCATTTTTCAAATTCGAGGTCTTAAACCCACCTAGGCTTGGGTTAGTAATTTTGCGGGTCGGGGGTTATTCAAGAAGTACCTTTTAAGGGATAACCTCCTTGTAAACCTGTGAATATCAATAAAGGTATTGAACTTGTTATGTTTAGCTGGTGGGGCAAACTTCAAACCTTTATTCAGTAGATTTAATTATCTGTTAATGTTTTACTACTGAGATCGAAAATTCCTGTATTGTTTACATATTTCTTCTTTTGCCTGTTGATCTGTATTCCTCCTTGTTTTCCTCTTGTCTTATACTTAGTTTTCTCCCTGGACCTCTTCCTAAAAAAGGATTGGGTTCAGCATGTTGATGAGATCTAGATGAGTTAATATTATTACTTGGATCTCTATAGTTCTAGTTGGTGTTCCTATTGTTAGAATAGGGGGGTTATGATATTGTGGGTATCTCGTATTGGGATATACACCTTTTTGTTGTATGTTATTACGGTAACCCCTGGAAGGGGTTCGGTAATAGGGCCTGTTTTGGAAGCCCTGTGGCCAATTGTCATAATGTTGGTCAAGAAAACTATTCTGTTCCCAGGAATCCCTCCATCCATTGTTCCTGGATGGTGATCTAAGTCTATATTCTGGTCTCTGGGATTTGAAATGGTTGGGCCTGGATGATCTCTCATTCCTATAATGTTGTCTATATTCAGATGGGGGGTGGTTATTCCTATCGTCCACGTAGGGACTGTGTATGTCTTCTAATGCCCCAAACCTGTTATGGGTAGGGATATTAAAATCCCGTTTGGGTGTGGCATAGGAGAATTTTCTGTTTATTAACAGGGGTATTCAAAGGTTTATATCCACTCCTGGGTAAAATTCCTTTACTTGTATTATTACTGGGTGGGTGTCCGGTATTAGCCTCCAAATTGGCTGTTGAGACAAAATCATAATTCTTAGCCTCCCATTTGAAAACAGATTTTTCCTTATAATCGTTATAATCCCTAGTATATTTCTTCTTTTTCTTAATTTTTTGTTCTTTTTCTGTTTTCTCAACAAGTAATTTAAGTTTATCCGATTCTTGTTTATATTCTTCTTTGTCCATAAAAGGAACAAGTGTTTCCCTTGTTTTATTAATTTCTTTATCTAAATGGACAAGTTTTTGCTTTTTTCTGAGGATAAGAAATTTTAATAGTTCCAACCCCATATTATTAAAAAATAGATACCATTCAGTTTCGCTATTGGTATCATCTGTTTCTGGTGGTACATCCTACCTAAGTGATCTGGGTACCATACCCTCTTTGATGTATTTCTCTAAGAAAGAGATGTCCCATAGGGTACAAATCTCAGAGGTAATGTGGTTTGATAGATGTACAAACAGACCATGGAGATTATTAGGTTCTTTTTCATAGGTAAATACATCGTCAGATATTGCAGACCTTTTAGATCTATATTCAAAAATATCCATAGTATATCAGGGTTTTATCCTATGTAAATATAAATATATCAATAGTGACAAGAAATCGTATAAAAAACCATGAGTAGAAGATACCCTGCTGCTCAGTAAATAGAGGTAAACATGTAAAATTAAATAAAAGGTTGTAAACGAGCGCTGGGTGGAACAGATATTGGTGAATGGTGAGAAGCTGTTAGCATAAAAGGCAAAACCTCAAAGACCTCCTCATAAAATACATGAACATAAAATATGCAGCGCTAAAAATTGGATATTAAAATAGATAATAAAATGTACATGATATACGTGTGCAAATGAGCAACATAACTTAGTGCTGAAACCAATGATGTAAAGCAATATCAAATATCCTGAAGGAAAAAGGTGCATATAGTGACAATGGTGCCAAAGTCAGTCTATCCAGTGATATTGCAAAATGATAAAAACAATCCGTGACATCTGTGGCTTAGAAAGTGAATGTTGATTGCAATAACCAGACAGCGCAATTTATTGCGCGTTGGAGTAAATAGGACCTACTCCTGGTCATCTGGATCTGGAGCACTGCAACATGAATGGTCACCAGGTCACCAGCATTCAGGTACTATGCGTCCGAAGGTAGAAAGCTCATCACCAGGTATTCCGTCATCAGGCACCAGAGGAATGTTACCCGCTCTCATGTGTCAAGAATCACGTTAGGGGGGGCTCGCAGGACAAACAAGCCCAGAAGAGAGGTATCCGATAGTGTAGTATTTTTATTAAAGGATGTAATATTAAAACAAGTAAACAACTTACATAAAATATCAAGATGGCCGCCGGTCATTCATAAGGACCGTGCAGGCTAAGGTCACTGTGTGGGGGCACCTCTCTGATGCGTTTCATGTAAGTACACTTTTTCAAAGGGAATGTGCCAATTGTTGAAGCCTCCTATTTATAATAAATGGTGCTCATATGATGTTTGACGCTTTTGCGTCATTTAGGTACTACCGCGCATGCATGGAATGAATACCGCGCTCATGCGCAGTGTAATGCGCCCGCGTCATCGCGGGCCGTTCACGCATACGCAGTATGTGCGCGGCGGCCATATTGCCGGAGTCCGTCCAACACTAGCAAGAGTAGAGGACATCTCAGGGAGAAGGTTCCACTTAGGAATAATTAATGGAAAGCACTCACATTACGTATGAAATAATGTGTATATGATATATATATATATATATATATATATATATATAGCAATCCAGGGATGAATGAGGACTATTAAATAATCGGAGTTGAATTTAGCAACTTTAGCCAGAGTGTAAACTCTGGAACTGGAAGTGCCAATGCTAGATTATCTTGTGGGAACTACAGGTGCAAAAAGAACCTCTCGCTAGATGGCTCCATTCTGCTGTCCAAATGATGAAAATGGGTACAGCCAGTACATAAAACTTGAATCAAATTTACAAAGATCAACCTGTATACAATGTTAAATGTTTAAAACCATACAAAATTATTGATAATTATAACCGATAATTACATAGATTCGATATATACGTAGATGGTGAAATAAAGGAAGTATACCATTTTTCCTCTTATGACGAACAAAAAAGGTACTATTGGGTCACATAATCTATTCAGATTGATCGATCCAATGAAATATCTAAATTAAAACCTTAGTATATGGAGATAAAAATATAACAGCATGTGAAAACATAGAAAATATAAAAAACATATAAAAAATATATATATGACCAGTGTCACGATCGCAGCGTCAGACCCCAGACCTTCTCACCAAACTCGTGACCGAAGGACTAGCCGATCTAAAACTGCGATGTCACGTGCGTAACAATGCCACACCCAGCTGCACCCTGCACAACGATTTTCCAGCTAATTGGACCACAATTGATGAACCGGCAGCCTGAGCGATTGTTACTGGGTCAGGTTAATTACGCAATTAACCCTTCACACTGCCATCACCTCCTTTTTGTACAGAGAAAGAGGAAACTCAGCAATATCAGTTATAACACTATAATGGTTGAGGTAATCGTCTGTATAACACGGTTATACAGAGGGTTAAACAAACACAGTAGCGTTCTCTTTAGAGGCAGGAATTCGTAAATTGCAATAAAGCGCTATAGAAACAGTTCAACACTTTCAGAAGAAAAGATTTATTAATAAAGGGTCAAACAGGTGCAATACAAATTTTTACAGAAACGATGTAACTAAGATATATATAAACATACAGAGACCAACAGCACAGCAAAGATATATCAGAGAGAGGTGAAAGGGTTAAGGTACTTGCCAATATCTTGGGTTAGCAGATCCAAGTTTCAGAGCAAAAGGGTACGGGTCTCCCCAGGTGGTACTGATGTTAAAATGGGAGACGTCTTCAACTTACTCTTCTTAGGCCTGACAGCCTAATTTGTAGTTCCCCAGCAGGGGGTGTCTCTGAAGTCAAGGACCAATACCCCGTTTAGGGCGTGTAGGTATGGCGGATACCTCAACTAGAGCCAAAACTTTTCATCTGCACAAGTGACATTCCACCCGCGGGTAGATTATTATGCAGACATGTCTGAGGATTGATTAGAATTATGAAATTATACACTGAATGTACAAAAAATTGGCTGATGTGCTTGCCCTCACCTGCAAACTTTTCCCCTGACTCTTCGACTGCTAACGTGGTTATGATCCCCAAACCAGATCGGGACCATTCCTCCTGGGCAAATAAAAGATCCAATTTCTCTTATTAACATTGACATGAAAATTCTCACTAAGATTTTAGCCACTCATTTGAATTCTTTCCGTTCTCACTTGATTAAGAAGGACCAGGTGGGTTTTGTCCCCCACAGACAAGTCGGAGATGGCATCAGATGTATTATACAGTTACAACATTTGGCCCATACTCGCAAAATTGATATGATGCTCCTATCTTTAGACATCAATAAGGCCTTTGACACTTTGTCCTGGCCTTATATCATGTCGGTCCTCCATCATTTTTTGGTGCCTCCTTCTTGCATTGGATTTCCTCGCTATATACATCCCCTCAAGCAAAACTCAAATATTATGGTTTTGAGTCTCCAATGTTTTCGATTGGCAGGGGAACTAGACAAGGTTGCCCACTTTTCCCATACTATATATCTTGGCTTTGGAACCGTTGGTGGAAGCCATTCATATACATCCTGATATTAAGGGAATAGACGTAGCTGGTTTCCAACACAAGTTATCTATGTTCGCAGATGATATATTGGTATCGGTTATGAACCCGGGGGTTACTTTTCCAAACTTACTGGCGGTTTAGGATTCCTTTGCAGTTCTCTCAGGCCTCCAGGTTAACCCTGCCAAGTCCAAAGCTATGTCGATTACCCTCTCACCATCACTTTTGGAGACTCTGAAACATTTGTTTCCTTTTCAATGGCTTCCTGTCCTGCCGTATTTGGGAATCAAGCTTACTCCGTCTTACGAAGGTCTTTCCTGGGCTAATTTCCCCACTGTTTTTAATGACTTGACAGAGTTGTTGTCCTCCTGGTCTTATTATTCGCTTTTGTGGTTCGGTAGAATTAATGCGGTTCGCATGACTTACCTTGCCAAATTATTGTACGTGTTTCGAGTTTTACCAGTCCCTGTTCCTTCACATATACAATTGCAAGAAAAAGTATGTGAACCCCTTGGGATTACGTGGAGTTTTGCATGAATTGGGCATAAAATGTGCTCTGAATGTCATCAACAATAGAAGAACGCAGTCTGCTGAACATAATACTACACAAACTTTAGATGTTGCCATGGTTTAATTGCACACAACATGTAAACGTTCACAGTGCAGGGAGGAAAAAATATGTGAGGCCCTAGCTTAATGACTTCTCCCAGAGCTAATTGGAGCCAGGAGTGAGCCAACCTTGACTCCAATCAGTGTGATGATATTGGATGTGTTGCTGACAACTTTCCTGCCCTTAAAAAACACACACCTGTTTTGGGTTTACTGGTTTCAAGAAGCACTGTCTGATGTGAACCATGCCTTGCAGAAAAGAGCTCTCAGAAGACCTTCGATCAAGAATTGTTGACTTGCATGAAGCTGGAAAGGGTTACAAAAGTATCTCCAAAAGCCTTGATGTTCATGGGTCCATGGTAAGACAGACTGTCTACAAATGGAGAAAGTATAGCACTGTTGCTACTCTCCCTAGGCGTGGTCGTCCTGTAAAAATGACTGCAAGAGCACAGCACGGAATGCTGCATGAGGTAAAGAAGAATCCCAGAGTGTCAGCTAAAGACCTACAGAAATCTCTGGCACATGCTAACATTTTTGTTGACACATCTACAATAAGGAAAACATTAAACAAGAATGGAGTACATGGGAGGACACCACGGAGGAAGCCGTTGCTGTCCACAAAGAATATTGCAGCACGCTTGAAGTTTGCAAAAGAGCACCTGGATGTTCCACAGCACTACTGGCAAAATACACTGTGGACAAATGAAACCAAGATTGAGTTGTTTGGGAAGAACACACAACACTATGTGTGGAGAAAAAAAGGCACAGCACACCAACATCAAAAGCTCATCCCCACTGTAAAACATGGCGGAGGGAGCATCATGGTTTGGGGCTGCTTTGCTGCCTCAGGGCCTGGACGGATTGTTGTCATTGATGGAAAAATTAATTCCAGAGTTTATCAAGACATTTTGCAGGAAAACGTACGACCATCTGTCCGCAAACTGAAGCTCCGCAGAAGATGGGTGATGCAACAGGACAATGACCCAAAGCATACAAGTAATTCAACAAAACAATGGCTGCAACAGCACAGAATATGCCTTCTAGAGTGGCCCAGTCAGAGTCCTGACCTCAACCCGATTGAAATGATGTGGCATGACCTTAAGAGAGACATTCACACCAGACATCCTAAAAATATTGCTACACTGAAACAGTTTTGTGAAGAGGAGTGGTCCAAAATTACTCCAGATCGTTGTGCAGGTCTGATCTGCAACTACAGGAAACGTTTGGTTGAGGTTATTGCTGCCAAAGGAGGGTCAACCAGTTATTAAGTCCAAAGGTTCACATACTTTTTCCTGCCTGCACTGTGAATGTTTACATGTTATGTGCAATTAAACCATGGCAACATCTAATGTTTGTGTAGTTTTATGTTCAGCAGACTGTGTTCTATTGTTGTGACTTAGATGACGTTCAGAGCACATTTTATGCCCAATTCATGCAAAACTCCACGTAATCCCAAGAGGTTCACATACTTTTTCTTGTAACTGTATTGCGTATTCATCAGCGAAAACTCCTGTCTTTCATCTGGAGCTCCTCCTGACCCAGAATCAGTAAACAAATCTCATTTGCTCGTAAGACCGAGGGTGGGTTATCTGTCCCAAACCTTCAGTCTTACTATCTGGCGGCCAATATTGCCCCCCTTAGCCCACCTCCATGCATCTCACCATTTTCCCTTGTGGGCTACTGTAGACTTGATGGACTCCCACCCGATTCCGCTCTCTTCTTTACCATGGCTTCCTTCTAATCATCGACCCCCATCCCTTAGTCCGACGTTGACGCTAACGTCGGACTAAGGGCTATATTCTGCTGGCCTTATTTCTGCCCATCTACCATTACTGCGGTTGCTACACAATCCATTATTTTCCCCAGGTCGTGACAATCCTGGACAGTTTGCTTGGTGGCAAGCAAATGGCTTCCATGATATTCATTCTATGCTCTCTCCCACTCAGATACTCACCTTTGAAACTCTGCGCTCTTCTTACAATATCCCATTGCGGGAACATTTTGGATGCCTTCAACATCACCAATTTATCAGTACTTTAATACAGACACGTTCGGGACCCTATAGGTTGACCCCCTTTGAAAGTCAATGTAGACATAGACCCCATGCTCTGGGCTTAATTTCCCTGGTCTACTCTTCCATTATTTCTAATAGAACTCCTCCAGTCTGTTCTTATCAGCGTTGGCAATCGGAACTTGGGGGCACTCTAGATCAGCAGGATTGGCGGATCATGACCCAACAATTATCCAAATGTTCTAGGAATGTTATCATTCTAGAAAATGCCTACAAGGTTCTTTATAGATGGTATTTCACGCCTGCTCATCTGGCTCATTTTATTCCCACATATTCCCCGACCTGCTTTCGAGGTTGTCAACAGACGGGTACCATGGTCCATATTTGGTGGTCTTGCCCCAAGGTGTGCAGATTGTGGATCAGAGTTTATGCTCTTCTCCGCACTATGTTTCACTCAGACATTAAACCAACCCGTACGAAGTGCTGTTATTTAAACCATTAGATGGCCTACTTTATCCTGAACGGCAGTTAGCATTGCACTTGTTCATGGCCACCAAGCCGACGATTGCAAGAGCTTGGAAGACTCCCCTCCTCAGCTTCGAGGCTGTCAAAAACCAGATGAACTTTATAATGGTCAATGAAAAGTTGACAGCTATACTGTTAGACACCCATACAAAATTTTACAGACATGGCGTCCTTGGCTTGATATAGCTCAACCGTCAAGATTCGACCAGTCCCTCTTGTCGATATAAAACTTATATACCAGCTTATTTTTTCACCTTCGGTATAATTTTTTTCTTTTCTCTGCCGTGGTCCCCTGGAGCCCCCACCCCCCTTTTTTTTCTTGTTGTCTCTTTGTCTTCTTTCTCTTCGCTCCTTTCTTTCCTCTTGCCTAGTCAGTCTTCTTCAGGTTATTTGTGCTGATTGTGATTCCATGTGCTGGACTCCTTTGAGAGCCCTGCGTGTTAAGTGCCTCTCTGTACTCAGAGAGGCTCCTTCTTCTATTTATCTCGCATTCTGTATGCTGATTCTGCAACAATTTTTCCTGAGAGTCTATTATGTTATTAGTCTCTAAATGTCTATCATTTTTTCAATTTATTGCCTTTTCTTTCTGTACGCAGTTAATTTCTCATGTTTTCTCATTAGTACATATTCTGTATTATCCATCAAATCTTTTGCATGTTATATTTCTGGTGGTCATTGCATATGTTCTTGACTGACTTTTTTGCTGTTTCCTATTCTATAATAAAATTCTTTGTAAAAGAAATTATACACTGAATGGTTCACAAGATCTATTTTTTGGCTTTCCTATGTATTTGAGACAATGAGTGACCTACCAATCTGTTCGCCTTCTCGTGGCCAATCTGACGATATGTCCGGTTTTTATGTAAGTCTTTCATATTCCAAGATATGAGACATAGGGAAAAAATTGGATTTTAACAAAGGTTACCTGGTCGTGTTTCCTAGGAATGGTCTTTGAACTCCGGGGAATGCTTGCCTTATCTTATACGAGGTGTTAAATTGCACATGTTCTTTGGACAGCTAGGCCTTGGTTCAGAGAGGTGTTTTATAGCTCTGGGCTCCCTGCTGGCTCTAGCCTGCCAGTGAATCAAAACCAGATGTCACTGTGGCTGAACAGAGAGGAAGGGGGAGAATGAGGGGCAAATATGTTTGTCAGGATGGTTAACCCCTTTGCCAAGATGGAGGTTGAAGCCAAAGTGGTTGAACCGCGTCCATCTCTGGGTATACGGTGTTACAACCAGTATCTAAAAAATGTATATAGAAAGGGGCATTGATAATGCATCTCTCCAATAAAATCTGAACGGTTGTGCCAACATCAGAATAATGTGAACATCCATAATAAACCTATGTCAAATATTTAAAAGGCAAAACATCCTTCATAGAGTTAAGATGGGGGATGTTTGATCATAGATGTGATCCTATGAGGAGGTGTAATAGATGTGCTAAAAAGTATATATGTAGATAATAAAATATTTCTCTGGGAGGCATCTGATATGTCGTCAAAAAATGTTGAAGTGACCGAGGACTAAACCCATCTAAATATTCTCCGATACGTAACAGGCCCTTATTAATCCACCACTGGAGCACCAATGGAGATAGACCCGGGGCAAACTCAGGATTACCAAACACATGTGGAGAGGAGAAAGGTTTGCGAGCTCGCCATCTATCCCACACTGATAACGAATAGGATAGAGTAGGACACAAAATAGGAGGACGCAATCCACCGGGAAGCCACATGAGAGTACCCACAGTGTATCGATGGCACGAAAGAGCCTCAATTCCGACCCACTGAGGGACATATCCCCTGGCCGTAGTACACGATAACTAATATTTGGGCCGCCTGAAAATATGCCAGGAGATTAGGGAGTCCCAAACCGCCATACCTCTTCAGGGAGAATAAGGTAGACTTGTTAATCCTAGGGCGTTTTCCCTTCCATATAAATCTAGAGACTGCTTCTTGTAGTAATAACAGTTCCCATTTGGGGACCATGATTGGCAGCATCCTGAAATAGTACAATAATCTCGGTAAAAAGGTCAGTTTAATAGAATTAATTCTACTGAACCAGGAAAGTGAAAGATCCTGCCAGTCTAGTAAGTAATTTTTAAGTCGTTTGAAAAGCGGGAGATAGTTGGTCTTGTATAACGTCGATATAGATTTCGTGAGGTGAATCCCTAGATAGGGAAGAGAGCCAGGGGCCCACTGAAAATCAAAATTTTCCCGGAGGTAATGAACCTTCAAATCGGGTAATGAGATATTCAAGGCAACCGTTTTAGACGAGTTAAGCATAAGACCAGAGGCCTCAGAAAACCGATGAAACAAGGGGAAGAAACCAGACAGAGACGTTCGAGGATTGGAAACATAAATGAGAACATCATCAGCAAATAAGGCACATTTATGATCCTGTTGACCACAGTAGACGCCCGAGATAGTGGGATCAGCACGAATAGCAATAGCAAGTGGTTCCATTGCCAAAAGCAAAGAGCAATGGAGAAAGAGGACATCCCTGTCTAGTCCCTCGTTCTATCAAAAAAGGGGCTGATTTATATCCACGAATGGAAACTTGAGTGGTCGGAGTAGAATATAGGGCCCGTAACAGCGTGGTAAAATGAGGGCCAAACCCGAATTTGTCTAACGTCTGAAACAGTCCCAAGACAGACTGTCGAATGCTTTCTGAATATCCAGTGACAGTAGTAGAATTTCCCTCTGTGAAGACCAGTTCCAATTGGACTGCACCGCTGACAGCAAAGCTATAGTCCGCCGAATTTGGTCCGATGTTTGTCGACCGCTTAGGAATCCTGACTGGTCATCGTAAATATATAGGGCCAAAAATTTATGGAGATGTAGGGCCAGTAAGAATCTTTAAATCGCAATTAATTAAGGAAAAAGGCCGGTAATTGGAAACCATAGCAGCATCCTTGAGAGGCTTGGGGATGACACTGATGAATGCTTTATTTTCATCTGGGAGTACCATTCCCCCATCCCGCAAATAGTTAAAGTAGAGGGCCATATGGGGCATCAAAATATCAGGGAAAGCTTTAGAATAAGTATTGGGAAGACCATCCAGTTCTGGGGCCTTATGAGAGGCAAGAGATTTCACCGCGTTCCCGATTTCTTCACATGAAATAGGCCATTCCATCATCTCCCTATGGGTCTCCTGGAGGGGGGAAGCGAAACAGACCCCAAAAAGGTGTCAAGAGACGAAGAAGAACCCCCCTTGGGCGAGCTATAAAGTTTAGAGTAGAAAGAATGAAATTTGTGGAGGATCTTACTAGGGTCCTGGGATAACGAACCGTTATCCAATCTGAGTTTGCAGAAAGCCGTCTGGGAATGTCTGGGTGTCAGGAATGGACTTGCCAGTAATGGTGGGACTCACCTGCCTTGTGGGCTGCAGTACCAGGGCTGGCCAGCGGGTGCTCTCAGCAATCAGAGACTCAACCCTGCAGCCAGCCAAACACCTGAAGCTGATTATGCAGGTGTATTTAAGGGATGGCCAGACCTGCAGTCTGTGCCTTGGTGTGTGTTTTTCCATAGGCCCCTGTATCTTGTAACCTGTGTTCCTGTTCCTGTTTCTGCCTCTGCCTCTGCCTGACTTGTTGCCGACCCGGTCTGATCCTGACCTCTGCTGACTTCTCCTGTTTTGATTCCTGGCTTGTGACCCTGACCATTCTCTCCGCCTGCTCCTCCTGTACCTACCTGCCCGATAGTTATCGACCCGGCCTGCCTGATTACGTTGTGCTCTATATGTGTATGTACCTGTGTATCTGTATCAGTTTAGGTTTGGATTTGTTTCACCTTGTTGTATGTATTTGTGTTAGCTTGGGGTTTGGTGCACTGCGTTTATGTTTGTATTGTTAGTCTTTAATAAATTGTCTTATTGTTTATAACATATCTGAAGCCTGCTTTTCCCTGCGATAGTTCACATACCTCTGGTCACACCCGGAGCTCTGACACTGGGAGTCAGCTTGCGTGCTAACAAAGTGCCAGGTCTGTCCCTCCAAGTAAAGAATTTATGATTAGACCAACGAAGTTGTTTGTCAGCAATGGTAGTAAGACACAAATTAAGTTCCAGTCGGGCCTGGTCAAGTTTAAGTAACAAATCAGGACTGGGATTTTGCTTATGTTGAGCAACCAGGTCAGTGTATAACTGAGTTTTAACGGTAAGTAAGTAATTTCGGGCTTTTTTAAGACGAGAAGAAAGTTGAAGAATACACCCCCTGACCGAGGCCTTATGAGCTGCCCAATTAATTGCCGGGTCTGTGTCCTCTGCTTTATTGAAGTCAAAGAATGCTTGTAAATGTGAGATTTCCAGACAATGAGAGGGGTTACCCAAAATAGAGTCATTAAGACGCCAGTGAATTGCCATCTTACCAGGTGTCCCGGACGACAAGGTTATAGAAACTGGGTCATGGTCAGACCAGGGCGTGGAGAAAATTTTAGCAGTAAGAAGTCTGGGGAGTGAATGTGTCTCAATAAAAATATGATCAATACGGGAATAACTGTTATGAGCCCTGGAGTAGTGGGAGTAGTCTCGAGAAGTAGGATTAGCCTCTCTCCATGCATCAATAAAGTCATAGCAATATAATAGTTGGGCCAACTTACGGCTCTGTCTAGAAGGAGGCTAAAGCATGACGGTTTGGGAACGATCCAGAGTCTGGTCCAGTGCTAGATTGGAGTCACCAGCCAGAATAACATCACCCTCAAATTCCCCGACCAGGGTGCTTAGCAGGGACTGAAAAAATTCCACCTGATTGGTATTTGGAGTATAATAAATTAGAAAAGTGATTAGCTTTCCTCCCAAGTGGCCTTTCACCAGAAGATATCGCACCTCCCTGTCCTGGGTAATTTTGGATTCGGTAAAGGACAGTCGGCGAGAAAAGTAAAGGGCCACCCCCCGTGTTTTCTCTGTAGCAATAGCAAAAAAGCAGACAGGGTAATTTTTATGGATATAAAAATATCCACGCGGAGAGAAGGAGGGGGGAAAATGCGTCTCCTGTAAGGCAACTATATCTGTCCCAAGGGAGTGGTACGAACTAAAAGCCTGTATGCGTTTAGAGGGGGAATTAAGCCACTGAACATTGTGAGAAATTAGACGAATTGTTGACTGTAGGGAAGACATTATAAATAATTAAGGAGCTAAGCAGGATGGAGACCCTACGTTCCTGAAGAGTGAAAATGTTCCTAAGAGTCCCTAAATGTTGCTAGCTGACCCCAGAGGAAAACAAAAACAGACAAAGAAAATTTGGAGAAAAGGAAAGAGAAAGGATAAGACATTCAGAACACAAAAGTCCGCATGTCAAGTAACCGTGGTACAGGAAACAATACTATATAAATAGTTCAGACTATGCACCAGGAAATACAGAGCAATAGCCCTGTAGTGGAATGAATCTGCCCAGAGAAGCAATCTTGGGTAAGAGTCTTCCAGTCAGTGAGAGCACAAAGACACGCTCCGGCACCGACAGTAGCAGAAACCCATCAGCAATAAATCGAAAGTTTAGTGCATAAAAATACAAGAACAAAACAAAACAATTGAACCTTCTGAAATGGCATTCAGCAAACAGATGTAATGTAATCCCCAGGTCCCACCCCCCCGCCAATCCCCCCACACCAGCAGAACAGCAGCGGCCAACGCTCGCAGGAGCCACAGAGAGGCCACCACCAATCAAAACATCACAGTGAAAAGTCCCCAAAAGGACACGGGAGTTCAAGAGATCTTCCCAGGTGGATTCCGTGACCCCTTCTTAGAGTTTGGCAGAGGTCGAGAAGCTGATCCCGTAGGGGAATGGGATGCCGGACTGCGAGAGATAACACCCAGCTGAAGCAGCAACTCCTCGCCATCCTGGAACGTAGCAAACCCGTGGGATTTTCCATTAAGAGTGAACTGCAGGTGAAAAGGGTAGGCCCAACGATATCTAATGCCCTTCTGAACTAAGTGAGAGAGTAGTGGCTTGAGGGATCGCCGCTTCTGGATAGTGGCTGGAGAGACATCAGCAAAGATTTGTATCTTGTGCCCCGTAAGCTCCAGGTCCGGATTCTCCCTGCCTTATCGCATAACCGCTTCCTTGACCTGGAAAAAATTAGGCTTGATGATGATATCTCTAGGAGGCCCCCTTTGCTGGGGAGGGATCAATGCCCTGTGAATACGATCTATCTCAAGATGAAGGTCATCAATTTCGGGCAAAGCAGACCGCATGAGGGTGTGTGCGCAGCTAGTGAGCCCCTTAACAGACTCAGGGAGTCCTCGAATGCGAAAATTGTATCGCCTGGCCTGATTCTCCAAATCATCAATTTTAGAGTATGCTTCCTCCAGACGACCTTGCAAGTCGGTGATCATGTTGGAATTTTGGGAGACACTACGAGCTGTCGCATCAACTTTAGCTTTGATACTGTCCAGCCGTTGGCCCAAGGCCTGAAAATCCTGCTTAAGGTCAGCCGCCAATTTTGAGGTAGCTCTATCCAGTTCGTGTTGCAGCAGATCCGCAAACCGAGCTATCAAGGTCGCCTCACCCAAATATAGTGGTGGGTCAGGAGAAATTGTTGGCGAGGAGGCCGGGCTATCATCTGCAGGTTCTGGACTGCTATGCTGGTTGAAAAAATGCCAGGGATCTCGCTGCTCAATGGCAAGGAGGCAGGGGAGTCACGGCCCAAGGAACAGGCTGAAGCCTGGGACTCTGGTGGTGCAGGGCTGGAAGGTGACCGGGGGGCTGCAGGGAGTCACTCACCCCAGCTGGTGATGCTGTCGCAGTCCTCCTCAGTCCAGTGTGGGATGAGGTGCTCGTTTTCTCCCTCTGGGGCAGAGGTGCTGCCGTGAGAGAGGCAAAGGAGGCACTAGGAGCCACGGGCGCTGATCTGGGCGCCATCTTCAACCTCCCCACAGGGAGCAGCATCTGGGAGCCCCCACGGCTTTTCCCCGCCAGTTTTCCCGGCATATTGCGGGTGACCGAGGTCCGGTCCAGGTCTGGGGGGGTGCCCCGGGAGCTAGTGTGCACTATGCCCTAATATGGGCTGTTATCGGCGCCGGAGGTGTGCGGAGCTATTGCCGGGACATCCGATCCCGGCGGCCGTACATGCACACTCCCCAAAAGCTATTTTAAAACAACGGATAGAAATAGCTTCATCTCGAAGGACAGTTGTCACCACCTCAGGTGGTTGGATAACATTCCGAGAGGTCAATTTCTACGTATACATAGGAACTGCGACAAGAAGGAGGATTATATGGCTCAGTCCAATATCCTTAAGCAGAGGTTTATCAAAAAAGGTTATGATGCCACCATCCTTGAAACTGAGATTAAAAGAGTTGGCAGTATCAACAGAGCAGATTTTTGGACTCTATAAACAGAGTCCAAACGGAGAGATGCTGCCCATTCATTACTAATTTTTCAACCCAACATAAAGACATAGCTAAAATTATCAAGCAAAACTGGATTATTTTAAAAACTGACCCAGTTCTAGGGAGCTTTTTACCTGACTCTCCTGAAATAACTTATCGTAAAGCACCTTTGTCAGGGAACAAGAAGATTGCCGCAGCACATGAATCTGTGCATGTGCAGGACAAGGCATACAGGCAGGCGGGCACTAAGACCCAGGCGTGCCTGTCAACAATGACGGCACCAGCAGGCACTAGGACCCAGGCGTGCCTGTAGGCGCTGGGCGGGCTATTTAAAGAGCACCTCGGTGCTCATTCAGTGTCCTTCTTGTTTCCTGTGCGATTTCCTTTGATTCTTATCCGGCTTGTTCCTGACCCAACTCTGAGTACTCTCCTGCCCCCCCAGTTCCTGACTTCGGCTCTGTTCCTGACTCTGGCATTTCCTCCTAATCCTGTACCGCGCTGCCCGACTGTTATGACCCCAGCTATACTATGACTCCATTCCAGTTCTGTATCTTGGCAACATACCTGGCTCTGCTGTGCATCTGGCAATCCACGGTACCTGCCTAGTCTATCTCCACAGTACCCAAATCAGAGGATATCCTGCTTATCAAGGTCATCATCTGCAAGAGCCGCAAGCAAAACCCTGGCGCTCTTGTCCCCCTTGTCCTTAGACGCCCTCTGTTCCAACCTCAGCGGGCTCAGGATTAGTGACACAAGTGAGGCCGACCTCGTCAATTCAGTCTCCCATCAGGTACGGGACAGTAGTCAGCCAATGATGGAGTCTGAAAGGGAGGCCTCACAACTGGGGGACATTCGCCAAACTGTGACTTCCTTGTCCAGCGTCATACAATACCTGCAGAGGAACTTCCAATACCTGGAGAGAAAACTGGGAACCGATCATAATGTCCTCTCAGACACAGTAACCTTGTGGTACAGCCACTCAAACTGAGATCAGTATGTTCCTTGAAACCTCGGTTCTACCGGAACCCCGGGTACCTATGCCTGAGTTCTTTACAGGAGATCGCCGGAAGTTCAGGACCTTTCGTAACTCCTGTGAGTTATATTTCTCTCTGCTCCCCAGGACCTTCTCCTCACAAGTACTAAAGTAGGGTTTGTCATTACCCTTCTTAGAAATGAACCCCAGTCCTGGGCATACCATCTCCGTGAACAGCATAATCCGGCCCTAACCTCTGTGGACTCATTCTTTTCAGCAATGGCACAAGTTTATGCAGACCCCTTTCAGCACCAAACTGCGGAGTCTATGATCAGCAAACTACAACAAGGCCAAAGGCCTGTGGAGGATTATGTCACTGACTTCCGTATCTGGAGTTCTGATACTCAGTGGAACGAGTCTGCTCTGTCATCAGTTCCGCCTTGGTCTTTCTGACACCCCGAAGGATGAACTGGCCCGAGTTGGGGTACCAACAAGACTGTAGAGTCTGATAGACCTAACGATCCATATCGATCATCGGATTCGGAAAAGGTTAAATGAAAGGACCAGTGGAAAACTTCTGTTATGCCGTGAGGTTGGGCCAGCTATAAATATGGTCCCGTCTGAGTTGCCCACCAAGAAGGAGCTTCTGGAGACCACAGTTATCCGCAGCAGAACGTCTCCGTCGGCAGAAGTCCAATCTCTGCCTCTACTGTGGTGAAGCGGGACATTTCGTGGCTACCTGCCCGATCAAACCTCACAAAACTTCTCCCAACTGCTGCTACATGATGCGCCCTCAGGGTACTGACCGAACGCACCTCTCCTTCCAGCTGCAATTACAACTGGCCAAAAGGACTATCACGGTCCCGGCTATCATTGACTCAGGTGCCTGTAGCTGCTTCATGGATTCTCGTTTTGCTACACAGAATCAGATTCCCCTTCGCACAAAAACACAGAGGCTTGCAGTTCATCTGGCAGACGGGTCTGGTATTAGTTCTGGTCCAGTAACACAAGAAACCTCGTCAATCTTTTGTTATTCTCAGTCGGGACACCAAGAATTCTTATGTCAGGACATTATCACTTCCCCAGATTTTCCAATCATCCTTGGTATGCCTTGGCTAAAAGCGCATAACCCAACCGTCAATTGGGTGACCGGAGAGATCTCTTTTCCTTCTGAATATTGTCAGATTCACTGCACCCTCAAAGAGACAGGTGGGACAACCCCTTTCCTCAGCATTCAATCTGACCCTGAAACCATGAAGCTTGTCCCTACGGCTTACCACAAATACCTGGATGTGTTCAATATTTTTATATTTATATAAGAGTGCCAACACCCTTCCTCCACATAAGCCCTATGATTGTCCAATTGAGCTCTTGCCCGGTGCCAAGATTCCTTTCGGTAGGATTTACCCTCTGTCCGAAGTTGAATTAAAGGTCCTCCGGGGATATATAGATGAAAGCCTGGAAAAAGGGTTTATTTGGCCATCTACTTCACCAGCAGGAGCCGGCATATTCTTCGTGGAGAAGAAGGATGGCACCTTGAAACCCTGTATAGACTATCGGGACCTGAACAAAATCACGGTCAAGAACCGTTATCCTCTTCCTCTAATCCCCAAGTTTTTCCAAAGATTGCGAGGAGCATGCTTTTTTCAAAGTTGGATCTGAGGGGTGCTTACAATTTAGTGAGAATTCGGGAGGGAGACAAATGGAAGACAGCTTTCCGGACCAGATTCGGGCACTTTAATGCCCTTTGGTTTCTGCAACGCACCAGCAACCTTCCAACACCTGGTAAACTATGTTTTTCGGGACTACCTGGATTTATTTCTAATTGTGTTTCTGGATGATATCTTGGTTTTTTCATGTTCCATCGGAAGTCATCGTGACCATGTAAAAAATGCCCTTTGGTTTCTGCAATGCACCAGCAACATTCCAACACCTGGTAAACGATGTTTTTCGGGACTACCTGGATTTATTTCTAATCGTGTTTCTGGATGATATCTTGGTTTTTTCATGTTCCATCGAAAGTCATCGTGACCATGTAAAAAAGACAGTGGATAGACTACGCCAACACCATCTCTATGCAAAAGCTGAAAAATGCGAGTTTGAGAAACAGTCTATCCAATTCCTCGGGCTGGTGATCACTCCTGAAGGCATCTCCATGGACCCTCAGAAGGTGTCCGCCGTCTTGGAATGGCCCATACCTGAAGATAGGAAAGCTGTGCAGCTGTGCAGACGCCCTCTGTTCCAACCTCATCGGGCTCAGGATTAGTGACACAAGTGAGGCCGACCTCATCAATTCAGTCTCCCATCAGGTACGTGACAACCTTCCTTGAGAAACAAACTGGCTCCCAATATAGTCAATCACCGGAAGCAAATATCATTCTTTTTAAACCACAAGGGATTTTTTCCATGTAATAGATGTATGTTGTGTGTATGCAATGGCATTCACAAGAACCCAGTTAAAACTTTTTGTTCTAATACAACAGGCAGATCGTATGATATAGTCAACTATCACATGTAACAGCACACATGTAGTCTACCTGTTAGAATGTTCATGTGGCAAACAGTATATTGGTAGAACAACCAGAAGACGCAGAGACAGACTACGCGAACACTTACAGAATATAAAAAAAGGTTTCAGAGAGCACTCTCTGCATTTTCGCCAAACACACAACAGAAATCCACATTCCCTAAGGTTCACGGGTATTGATATAATAAAGAAGCATTGGAGAGGAACATACAAACGGAGATCAGTCTCTATGTTGGAAACAAAATGGATATTTTTATTACAAACACTTTCCCCACAGGGGTTAAACATTGATTTGGACATTAAGGCCCTGATTCACTAAGATGTGAGTGTAATAGCAGAGACTGACCATTCAGGCAGACTCCGGTCAATCAATCAGTCGTCTGACCAGCGTCTAGCAAGCTCATTGACGAGCGTCTATTGACTACTTTGCTATCACTGGCACATTTTTAGGTGCAATACCGGATATGTTCGCTAGATGGCGCACAAGCGCGGGCTTTATTTACATTGGCGTTTTCATGATGGCAAAAGAATTCTTAGAATGTTATAAATACACCTGTACACCTGTATTAGAATTTTCTATTTTCTTCTATTTATTTTCTTGCTGTGTCTCCAAAATGATCAGGAAACTAATGCATTTACTAATGAATGTCAAACATTCTGTACTCAAATGTTAAACATTTACACACTTATATCTCAAATAATTTATATACTTCTAATTTCCCAATATAATTATATATCTTCATTCTCTTTAATCACGTAACTATTCTATGGTAAAGACAAGTGCAGCGCTATAAATGCATGTGATCAATAATGAACGCATGTAAAAACCAAAAAGTGCAAAGAATTGCAACAATGATGTAATATTGTAAATGGTGCTAAAATAAGTTCATAGAATCATTCCTGAATAATGGAATGTCCTTGGTGTGAGAGTACCAACTCAGAGAGTGCCTATGAATGGCACGTGTGGTCTCTCCGTGACGGACAGTAGTGCATGAACTCGTGAAAGGTAAACCACCCTTGGGACTGGTCTACACTCACCAGAACAAAAGTATTAATGTGTATGGGTTATACACATCACACATCTGGGGGTGCAGCGGTATGCTGGCAGTTATGGGTTAGTCATCCAGCTCCATCCATCCATCCATCCATCAGGGTGGGTGCCCAAATGGTCCTGGGGAGGAATTAGCTCAGCCACAGGAGCCAGAAAGGTGCTCAATAGTGTAGTACACTGTCACAGGGGTGGATGACCTTTCACGAGTTCATGCACTACTGTTCGTGGTCATATTTATCTTGTGTAATACCATTTTAGTAGTCTATATCATTTGACCAGCGCTCGCTCTATCATTTTCAAACAATGGAACTATTCTACATTATAACTCAAACTGTGTCTCCCACAGTGGTTTAGTGGTTAGAGCTCAGAACTTACAGCACTTGGGTCATGGGTTCTAATCCCGGTCATGGCTACATCCTAAAAAATGGAGATCAATTTTCTGGGTTGTGTCAGTGCCAGGAATATTGATCAAACAATTATGATTTGCCTAATGACTAGAAAGTGGATGAATATACTCTTCTGCCAATTAGGAAATGTGCAAGTTTCATGCCGTGTATATTTCATTGTAACATTTTTCTCTTTTAAATCTGTCTCCTTATACAACTTGACCCCCTCCCCCACCCCGCCATCACCTGTCCCATATGCAAATCTATGGATCACCGCCCCACTCTTTAACGATCTATTTACTGATCAAGTGAATGTGTCTCATTTTCTATCAGCTACAGCTCAGATCTCACATTATTATACAATTGCTGATTGTATCTCACCACTAGTCTGATTGAATTCACAATTCCTGGTCAGTCCTGTTCCCTGACCTCTAATAAACTTTAGGGCCAGTTCACACTACATGTGTTTCAGTTGCTTTTTCGGCATCACAAACGCACAGAAAGAAGGTTATATGGTTGTCAATGTCATAGTTCACATCAGCACTTGCATTTTCAGTGCATTGCAGGTGCTGTAAACAAAGTTGACCACGCTGCATTGTTTCTGCACAGAACTGTACTGGAACACATTGAAACGTCCTTGAATGTACTAAAACGCACATGTCCCTAACTACATTGAATACAAAGAAAATAGAAAAAAATAAGTGGAAGGGATATAAAAATGCAATGTAAACATGTCCAAAACGCATTCAAAATGTACTGGAACACACTAAACATGCATGCCAAAAGGGCATGAAAAAACCCCATCAGGAACACATCTAGACTGTTTCTATAGTGTGAACCAGCCCTTAGGACTTGTTCACACCATTGGTGGTGCAGAAACGCATGCAAGAACACACATTTTCCAGCACAGCAAAGAAATGCAATGCCCTATGTAGATGTGCGCAGGTACCATGATGAAAACGTTGTTGCACCTACACACGTCTATTAAAAACAGCCCCATTCACAGCCACGAATACGCATGGCACCACACTACTGTGCGGTTAGGTGCGACACACTTGGAAAATAACATAAAAATAAGCCAACATGGCTAAAACATATCTTGAAAATATGGGGACTCTGATATCCGGCGACAGTCCGTTCACGAACGAGAAGCAATTCTGCACCCCTAAAACCAACATAGAGGAAAGGGATGGTCAAATTGCTGTGCTGCTTCCAAACCACCTCTGGCATGCCAGGGTCATTATGCAGGTCCTCGATGCCAGTTCTTGCCTGCGGCCACAAAATATCCACTGGCCACAAGTGAAGGTGAGTGGAGGACGTGAAGGTGGATTTCTACCAGCTTCAACCGCAAGCAGTACCACTCCTGAAAAATGAGAGCAAATAATCATTGACACGTCATCATGACAGTCAATTCTCAGTGCAGGCTATCTAGAGTGTCTTTCCTTTTTAACCATTTCAAGAGTTCAAGGAAACATTCTTGGAGCATCTACTGTGTTTGGAAAGGCCAAAGGTCCCCCCCTCCCCCAGGCACACTAATGCTTATGCAGGCCATAGACGGGGAGAAAAACGGCCGATTTTTCTTTTAAAAAATGAAAAATTGGTTGTTCAAGCGGCCGACGTTGCCAGCAATGGTAAAAAAAAAATCGGCCGATTTTCATCCCGTCTACAGCCGGCAAAAAGTGTCTCTGGAGAGAGCTCCGCTATTTCTTTGACAGTTCCTTGACATTTACAGCGGTTGCAACAATGTATCTATTTGTATCCATTTAGGATACAGATGTTTTTATTCGGAAACAAATAGATACAATGTTGCAACCGCTGTAAATGTCAAGGAACTGTCAAAGAAATAGCGGAGCTCTCTGCAGGGACACTTTTTGCCATACTGGAATTCCTCTCATTTTTCATCCTCTTCTTCTTCTTCTTCATCATCATCCTCTTCTTCTTTTTCATCATCATCCTCTTCTTCTTCATCCTCTTCTTCTTCATCATCTTCATCCTCTTCTTCTTCATCCTCTTCTTCTTCATCATCTTGATCATCATCATCCTCTTCTTCTTCTTATTCTTCTTCATCATCATCCTCCTCTTCATCATCATCTTCTTCTTCTTCTTCTTCATCATCATCCTCTTCTTCTTCATCATCACCCTCTTCATCATCATCATCATCCTCTTCTTCTTCATCATCCTCTTCTTCTTCTTCTTCTTCTTCTTCATCATCATCATCATCCTCTTCTTCTTCATCATCATCATCATCCTCTTCTTCTTCATCATCTTCTTCATCATCATCCTCTTCATCATCATCCTCTTCTTCATCTTCTTCTTCTTCATCATCATCATCATCCTCTTCTTCTTCATCATCATCATCATCCTCTTCTTCATCATCATCATCATCCTCTTCTTCTTCTTCTTCTTCTTCATCATCATCATCCTCTTCTTCTTCTTCATCATCATCCTCTTCTTCTTCTTCTTCTTCATCCTCTTCTTCTTCATCATCATCATCATCCTCTTCTTCTTCTTCATCATCCTCTTCATCCTCTTCTTTTTCTTCTTTTTGTCTTCCTCTTGCAGGTCACTGCTCATGTGCAGATTTTTTATCAGTAAAAAATCGGCCAATTTGCCCATCATTGCCGCGAAAATCGGCCGATCGGCAAATTCGGCCGTTTTTTTTTCCAACTTTACCGAAAAAAAAAATCTGCCAAAATACCGAAAAACGGCCGAACAAATAGCCCACTAACGATCCGAAAATCGGCCGATTTTATTTTCGGACAAAAAATCGGCCAATTTTCGACCCATCTATGGCCTGCATAAGATATGGTGTGGCCCTAGGGTCAATGTGTGTTTAGAATACTTCCAAAATGCACATACAAAAACACTCCATCCAAATGCATGTTGCATTTCTATAGCATGTTAAACAGAAAAAAAATGCACTTACATAATGTTAACAAAAGCAAGTAAAAGTAGACAAAATCCACATCCTTTTATTCTGGCTTCACATACATGCATTGTGGTCTAACACCGCACTCCTGGGCAAATCACATGCAATTTGTGTGCGTTGCAATTAGAGACAAACATTTTGCACACCTCAAATTGCACCGCATCCGGGCCAAAAATGTGCAGGACCCTTTTTCAGGGTATGCACATGTATTGTACTGTCCAAGGCATTGCACACTAACGCATTGCACACTAAAAATGTCAAATGCGTTAGTGTGTACAGTGCATGAGTGTAAAATGCTTTAGTGTGTACAGTGCATGAGTGTAAAACGCATTGCACACTGTAATACACTGTAATACCGTGTACACCCACACATTGTAGACTGTAATGCACTGTACACTGTCATGCAGGATGGAGCTACGCATTGCACACTGTGATACGCTGTCCACTGTCATGCAGAATCCAGCAACGCATTGCACACTGTAATACCATGTACACCAACACATTGTAGAATGTAATGCATTATACGCAGTATACATGTCCAGATATTCAAAGATTAGCCATGAAGGCCTAGCTGGTTACCTATTGGGCGACCGCAGATAGCCAAATAACGCTACACTGCATCCAGGCAGCTCTGGGAGGGTGTCATATGACATCCTGGCAGAACGCGCTCTCCGTGATTGCTGTGTCCTAAGGACACAGCTGATCACGTGATGTGGTAAAGGCCAATCACAGCGGCTTTTTACCATGTGATCAGCCATGTCCAATGACACGCTGATCACCGGGAAATGCATTTGCCGGGTCTTGGCTGCACTTTCATCACGCTATCAGAATGTGTGGAAAGTACTGCCGAGAACCAGCAGTTATCAAAGCAGGGGTCGGCCCCGATGATCAGTGCCCACCAGTGCCACCCAACAGTTACGCCCACCTGTGGCCAGCAGTGCCACCCACCAGTGCTGCCTCATCAACGCACATCAGTGTTGCTAAATTACCAGTTTACCAAATGTTATAATATAAACAGACTTTTATTCATTATGAGCTATTTTGTGGTTTATCGAGCAAAAAGTAAAACACACAGCAGCAAGTCAATACCACCCAAAGAAAGCTCTATTTGTCTGAAAAAACTGATATAAATTTAAGATGGGTACAATGTGGCATGACCGCACAATTGTCATTCAAAGGGTAACAGTGCAGAAAGATGAAAATTGGCCAGGACAGGAAGGGGGTAGGAGTACCCAGTAGGCAAGTGGTTAATATCATTGACCCATCAATACCCAGGAGCTAATGTACAGATAAGTAGCATGTGCACCAAGTGAGATTCTGCTAGGCCCCACCCACAAAATTGCAATTACCTGTCCCTCACATGTTATTAACATGTTTGCAATGGCCACTTACTTTACATATAAGGATCATCTCCTCAGTTGAGAGCTGTGCTCTCGCCATGTCCAAATGCCAATACGGTTATCAAAATTTTCAACCAACACAAAACCTCCAACCACTTCTCATCCACTTACACTCCCCACAACCACTTCCGGGTGCGCGCGCACGTGATGACGGACTTCCAAGATAGCCGTTCATGCTCCATGCGGACACCTGTTTGGTGCTTATTTGTTTGCAATCACGCATTTTTATGTGCGGCTATGATAGCTTTCGCAAATGTGTGTTTCTTATTGATTTGTTTTTTTTAACCTTGGCTAATATTTGTTGCCAAAGGCCAAAAATCAACAAAGTGTGGACTATTTTATTACTGTAAATCGAATTGTAGAAAACCTGTAGCTGGCTGCACAGTGAATGTGACATTCATTAGTACATAACAATATTGTGGTGCAAGTGGGTTTTTTTTTTTTGGTTTGAAAAAGCCAGTTTGCACCCACTTGCATATTCACGCTCTTACAAGCTACATTTGAGCAGATTATATAAGTATACAAAGTAACTATTAAGGTTGTTCATATATTGAACATAAAATAAACACAAAAACATCGGTCAAATATTTATTGATCAAATATATCGTCATTTATTTGGTCAGCAGGAACAAGTAGGTACAGTCAATATCTTGGTGAGTCACAAAAATAGGATTGATGTGGCAAAAATAAAACACTCCTGCTCATAAGAGCTTACAATCTAAAGATACTTCTAGTGAACTGTGTGTGCTCAGGTTATAGCAGGAAACAAAGGGGAAGATGAATCAAGTAACATTTTCATGCACATAGGATTTACTTACACAATCACGTAGTATAAAGATCCATTCAAAAAAAAAAGTCTTCAGATCAAAATATCAAGAAAACAAAGCATGTGAAAAAAAACCCCTCCCACCTCTACAAATCCCCTCCCACCTCTACAAATCCCCTACACATACATTTGTCAGCAGGTTTGTCAGAAAAATGCATTGGAGTCTAAATAAGCAAACAAAATTAAAACAAGAGCAGATTTTAAACAAAACGATTGACATGTGTGAGGCTTTCAATGCAAAGAGAAAAAACACAATCATTGTGCAATAACACACAAACACTTTACAAGGCCAAAAACATGCAAACATTTCCAGCCCACTTCCAAACACAGCCTGAGTGGTGTCTGGGGCAATTCAGCACAAAATCTCTTCTTCCCCCAAACCACTACAAGCAAGGACTTAGTCACAAACCACCCGGCCTAGTAACAGGCCAAATCACTCCCTACTGCACATCTTTATATAAACTAGGTTGTATTTGGAGCACGCCAAACAAGGCCCCACACCCAATGAAGCCACACCCACCACTGACCTTAATTTGGTCAGTGAAAGTGTTTTCACCTGATGAATCCGCTTCCTACCTGCATTAACCCTTGGTATACAGGCCCCACAAATCAGAAAGAAATATACAGTGAAATGTACGTGTGCAGCATACAACAGAACATTGAGCAGGGATGTGAAAGGGAACCCCAATTGGAACCGTTATTGCTACTATGGTCACAATTCCCTCCAGATTCTCGCATGAGTTAAGACAGTCACATGACCACATCTTGTATGCAATACTGAAAATGACAAATCGATTTGACTAGTATGGTGAATTTCCCATCAATTGGTAAAACACTCCAGAAATCAAACATCACCAAACATTACACTCTGGGCAAAGCTGATTTACAAATCATGCGACTTACAGTAAAGTTGACCATTTCAATGCAATTTTCAAGACATCTGACACAGATCTCTATGCAAATTGCCACTAAAGTAGTACATGTACTACTATAGAAATCAGTGTTTGAAACGCACCGATGTGGTCACTCTAATAGCAGACAATAGGGTGCGACTTTGCAGACGATTTACAACTTGCATGTTGTGCAAATCACATGCCAAGTCCCACTCAATGTGCACGCTATTGGAGCGTTCATATTGTTGTGGTTCAAACTTGGTTGGAGCCGCAAGTAATAATAGAGTAATGAATACACTACTTTTCATGCAATTTGCTGAGAGATCGGTGTCGATTGTCTTGCAAATTGCACTTGAAATCACCATGTACCCTAACTTTGAAATCATGCAACTTCTATGCAAGTCACATGATGTGACTGTGGTGTCAATAACACCACTTAGAAATCTGCTTTAATGTGACCGGGTAGCCCCCAGTAACATTGTTTGCGATTGCCATGCAATTGGCATTACAGGCGACTTGCAAATCGTAGACCAAGTCGCACCCTATTGGCCACTGTAGGCTCTGTTCACATCCAATTGGATTGTGAACTCGTGCAACTTCACTGTAAGTTGGGCAATTGCCACATCGGATTAGATGTGACAGTGGTGTTAGCCCCCAGTAACATTGGGTGCAATTTGCCATGCAAAGGGCAAGTTGCTGGCCATGCCAATCACATGACAAGTCACATCCAGGGTGTGCAATTTCAGGTGCGATTTGTGAATTGACATGGTACCTGATATTGGATATAATGAATGTGAATGTGAGTGTATTAACGTACGCCATTTGTTGCAGTGAGAGTTCAAAGGTATTTGAAGATTTTCGCCATTTATTAGCAATTTAACATCTAGACTCAAATAGAAATCGCAATGCTACACACAATTGAAAACACAACTAGTTAGTATTTCTCTAGAAAACACAGTAAAATTGGCAACTTAAACAGTAATTTTCAATTGCATATAGTGTGAACGAAGCAGGAAAATGAACAAAGGAAATAAATCTTTGAAGGCGTGCGGTCTGCTTTGCATTTGGTGGAAAAATCCATACCAGTATTTGTGACAAGTTTGATGTGTGGATTCACCAACCAAGTCTTTTCTCTCTCGCTCACTCTTCTTTGTCTCACTGGCTCGCTCTTCTCTCTCGCTCACTCTTCTGTATGTCTCTCTTTATCACTCTTCAGTATGTTTTTCTCGCTCACTCTTCTTCATCTCACTGGCTCGCTCTTCTCTCTCTCTGTCAGCTCTTTGCTTGCCAAATCCTTCACAAAAGTGGGTGGAGTGTAAACCATCATTATCAAATCTATTAGTGATTCAGGCCCTTATCTTATCCCATTGTATGACATTCACATAAGGTGCAGCTTTGAAGGTGTTTCAACAGACAAGGCCTCATTCTAATTCACATTTTAGGGATCATTTAGACAGAAAGCAAAGATGTTGCCAGAATATGTATGTGAAGACAGCCACACACGGAGATCATGCTACTACCTCGCCGGGGTTGGGATTCAAACCGACAACCCTAGAGTTGTGAGGCAGTAGTGCTAACCACTAACCCACAGAGCTACGTTGCTAATCCAGCCTGTATTTCTGTGCTGTGAATCAATCTTAGGTCCCTGGGCATGGTCAGTATAACTAGCCAGATATCTCCAATGTGACACAAATGTTGTGCTATGTTGCCAATTCACATGTATGATGGTTCTATGTATCCCAATACAAAGGATTGCAATACTAATACAGGCGTACCTCGGTTTACCAATGCCTCAGGGAACGTCATATTTGGGGTACAAATGCCAAACCATTTCAGTTAATTGGTCTGTTTACAAATGTTTGAATAATTTGGTATGGGCATGTGGCCTGGTATGGTTCAGGAGGGGGGGAGGCGCCCGCTTGTCCCCCCCCCCTTTCCTGACCTGCTGGGCTGCATGCTCAGATAAGTATCTGTTATGGATTTTGGGGGGTACCCCATGCTGTTTTTTATTTAATTTCAGCGTGGAGTTACCCCTTAACATCCATACGAGACCCGAAGGGCTTAGTATGGATGGGAGGGGGGACCCCACGCCGGGTTTTTTACAAATTGTTTATAATTCCCTGCAATACTTTTACATCAACTGTCAGTGGGGAACTCCGCCGACAGCTGAAACATGAGCGCTGCATTGGTTTTCGCTACTAAAATGCTGCATGAGTTGATAACATAACTCATGCGGGATTGTAGGAGCGACAGCCATGTGTTAATGTTTCAACTGTCAGCGGGGTTCCCCACTGACAGCTGAATGTAAAAAAAAAAAAAAAAAAAACGTGGGGTCCCCCCTCCCATCCATACCAAGCCCTTCGGATCTGGTATGGATATTAAGGGGGAACTCCACGCTGAAATAAAAAAAAAACAGCTTGGGGATCCCCCCAAAATCCATACCAGACCCTTATCCGAGCATGCAGCCCGGCAGGTCAGGAAAGGGGGGGGGCGAGCGAGCGCCCCCCCTCCTGAACTATACCAGGCCACCTGCCCTCAACATGGGGGGGTGCTTTGGGGAAGGGGGGCTCCCCCCCAAAGCACCTTGTCCCAATGTTAATGGGGACAAGGGCCTCTTCCGTTATTGGGATAATTGGTCAGCCATTTTTTGGGATTTTAGCATATTTTGTTTACCAGTAAAGTTGAAAATTTTTTGTTCCAAATTTACTGATAAAAAAAATGTGCCAAAATCCCGAAAAACAGCTGACCAATTAACCCACTAACGGCCCGAAAATCGTTCGATTTTCTTTTTGGCAGAAAAATCGGCCGATTTTAGACCCATCTATGGCCTGCTTTACATGGGTCTAAAATCGTCCGCAAAAAAAATCGGCTGATTTTCAGCCCGTTAGTGGGTTAATTGGTCAGCCATTTTTGGGGATTTTGCAACTTTTTTTAATTGGTAAATTTGGATAAAAATTGGCCGATTTTGCAGATCGGCCGATTTTAGCTGCAATGATCGGCAAATTGGCTGATCTTTTAACAGATAAATAATCTGCACATGAGCCATGACCTGCAAGAAAAAGAATAAAAAAAAAAGAATAAGAAAAAGAAAAATGCAGGCCTTAGATGGGGCGAAAACTGACCGTTTTAAAAAAAAAAAATCGGTTGTTCAATGGGCCGACGTTACCACCAATGGCAAAAAAATTGTTCGATTTTCGCCCCATCTACGGCCTGCAAATATAATAGCGAAGTAATTACTTCTGTCCCTGCAGAGAGCTGCGCTATTATATTTGACATTAAAAAGTATAAAGGTTGCAACATTGTATCTATTTGTATCCGAATAAAAACATCTATATCCGGAATGGATACAAATGGATACAATGTTGCAGTCTCTATACTTTTTAATGTCAAATATAATAGCGGAGCTCTCTGCAGGGACAGAAGGAATGTTTCAGCTGTCATCGGGGATTCCCACTGACAGCTGAATTTTAAATTATTTCCGTGAATTAAATAAATAATAAAAAAAACAGCGTGGGTCCCCCCTCTCATCCATACCAAGCCCTTCAGGTCTGGTATGGGTATTAAGGGGGAACTCCACGCTGAAATTTAAAAAAAAAACAGCGTGGGTCCCCCTCAATATCCATACCAGACCCTTATCCGAGCATGCAGCCCGGCAGGTCAGGAAAGGGGGGGGACGAGCGAGCGCCCCCACCCCTCCTGAACCATACCAGGCCACATGCCCTCAACATGGGGGGGTGCTTTGAGGCAGGGGGGGCTCCCCCCCCAAAGCACCTTGTCCCCATGTTGATGAGGACAAGGGCCTCTTCCCCACAACCCTGGCCGGTGGTTGTGGGGGTCTGCGGGCGGGGGGCTTATCAGAATCTGGAAGCCCCCTTTAACAAGGGGGCCCCCAGATCCCGGCCCCCCCCCCCTACGTGAACGAGTCTGCGGTACATGGTCCCGCAGACTCCTTCACAAAAAAACTAAGTGTGGTGTAAAAAAAACACAGTACAGGGTCTTTGACAAGTCCTTTATTAAAACAATGTCCCCCGAAGTAGATCCAACGTCAATCACGGTGGCGGCGGCGGCAGGGACCCGAAAAAAGAAAAAAAAAAAAAGGTTCCGCTCCCGTCGGAGGCTTCCAGCCATGTGAAGAAGAGGCTAGCTGACAGTTCTTATATAGGTATGGGGCGGGGCCAGCCGGGCACATCATCCCCGCCCCTTACCTATTTGAGAAATGTCACCCTGTCTCTCCGCTGAGGCTAACTAGCTGAATGCAGGAGACAGTCTGACATTTCTTATATAGCTATGGGGTGGGGCCAGCCGGGAACAGCAAGCATGTGACATGGGGCGGGTCACTCGGATGATGTCCCCGGCTGGCCCCGCCCCATAGCTATATAAGAAATGTCAGACTGTCTCCTGCATTCAGCTAGTTAGCCTCAGCGGAGAGACAGGGTGACATTTCTCAAATAGGTAAGGGGCGGGGATGATGTGCCCGGCTGGCCCCGCCCCATACCTATATAAGAACTGTCAGCTAGCCTCTTCTTCACATGGCTGGAAGCCTCCGACGGGAGCGGAACCTTTTTTTTTTTTTCTTTTTTCGGGTCCCTGCCGCCGCCGCCGTGATTGACGTTGGATCTACTTCGGGGGACATTGTTTTAATAAAGGACTTGTCAAAGACCCTGTACTGTGTTTTTTTACACCACACTTTTTTTTTTTGTGAAGGAGTCTGCGGGAGCATCTACAGCAGACTCGTTCACGTAGGGGGGGGGCCGGGATCTGGGGGCCCCCTTGTTAAAGGGGGCTTCCAGATTCTGATAAGCCCCCCGCCCGCAGACCCCCACAACCACCGGCCAGGGTTGTGGGGAAGAGGCCCTTGTCCTCATCAACATGGGGACAAGGTGCTTTGGGGGGGGGAGCCCCCCTGCCTCAAAGCACCCCCCCATGTTGAGGGCATGTGGCCTGGTATGGTTCAGGAGGGGGGGGGGCGCTCGCTCGTCCCCCCCCTTTCCTGACCTGCCGGGCTGCATGCTCGGATAAGGGTCTGGTATGGATATTGAGGGGGACCCACGCTGTTTTTTTTTTTAAATTTCAGCGTGGAGTTCCCCCTTAATATCCATACCAGACCTGAAGGGCTTGGTATGGATGAGAGGGGGGACCCACGCTGTTTTTTTTTTTTTTTTTTTTATTGTGGACCTTTATTTTTACATTCAGCTGTCAAAATATATATTATCTAGACCTTTGAAATAAGTAAAATCATTACAGAAATAATTATAAAGGATAAGAAACAAAAATAGAATCACTAGAACTAAGGAAATCTAGTTAGATTACATGAAGATATGCCGAGTGCTGTTTATTAAACACAATAGTCGCGAGCGAGTGCCGGCTCTCAGAGGAATCCACAATCAGATTCACTATTAGTCAGTGGCTAAAAAGCAAACGCCCATGGCAGAAGTCTAAAATGTGTTCTGCACATGCTCAGTTGTATCTGCCAAAGACACTGCACGGGCTTCTAGATTTTTACTGTGTCGATTTCCTTGAAAAAAACGATTTTTAACACATTTTTAATTTTTTTGGAAATAGCAGATATTGTTTAAAGTGAAGTCCTGATATTTGGCAAAGCAAATTTCTAAGTGAACATGTCTCTACAGTGATTTTTCATGGTTTTAGACTTGCTTCTTAGCAAGTCTGTTTTGTGAGTCTGATTTCGGGCGTGTGTCTCTTTGTGAATTAGATTGGGCATCTGCTTATGGGCTCTGCTCAATAGTGAATTAGGTTGCAGGGTAAAAAATGACGGACGCCCATGAAAATTGGGCTTAAGCCCAAAAATATGCGCCCACGCCCAATAGTGAATCAGGGCCTAACTGTTTTATTGATACTAGCTAATCTCATCTTTTCTAAAGTCTTTGATTTTTTAGCTATCTCCTTTTATTATCTATATATACTTTTTAGCACATCTATTACACCTCCTTATAGGATCACATCTATAATCGAACATCCCCCATCTTAACTTTATGAGGAATGTTTTGCCTTTTATATATTTGACATAGGTTTATTACGAATGTTCACATTATTCTGATGTTGTTGGCACAACCGTTCAGATTTTATTGGAGAGATGCATTATCAATGCCCCTTTCTATATACATTTTTTAGATACTGGTCATATATATTTTTTATATATTTTCTATGTTTCCACATGCTGCTATATTTTTATCTCCATATACTAAGGTTTTAATTTAGATATTTCATTAGATCGATCAATCTGAATAGATTATGTGACCCAATTGTACCTTTTTTGTTCGTCATTAGTGGAAAAATGGTATACTTCCTTTCAGTATATTTCACCATCTATATATCGAATCTATGTAATTATTGTTTATAATTATCTATAATTTTGTATGGTTTTAAACAACTAATATTGTATACAGGTTGATCTTTGTAAATTTGATTCAAGTTTTATGTACTGGCTGTACCCATTTTCACCATTTGGACAGCAGAATAGAGCCATCTAGCGAGAGGTTCTTTTTGCACCTGCAGTTCCACAAGATAATCTAGCATTGTCACTTCCAGTTCCAGAGTTTACACTCTGGCTAAAGTTGCTTAATTCAACTCTGATTATTTAATAGTCCTCATTCATCCCTGGATTGCTAGATATATATAGCATATACACATTATTTCATACGTAATGTGAGCACTTCCCATTAATTAATCCTAAGTGGAACCTTCTCCCTGAGATGTCCTCTACTCTTGCTAGTGTTGGACGGACTCTGGCAATATGGCCACCGCGCACATACTGCGCATGCGTGAACGGCCCGCGATGACGGGGGCGCATTACAATGCGCATGCGTGTGGTATTCATTACGCGCATGCGCAGTAGTACCTAAATGATGCGAAAGTGTCATACAGCATGAGAGCACCATTTATTATAAATAGGAGGCACATTCCCTTTGAAAAAGTATACTTACACAAAACGCGTCAGTTGACCTTAGCCCGCACGGTCCTTATGAACGACCGGCGGCCATCTTGATATTTTATGTAAGTTGTTTACCTGTTTTTATATTACATCCTTTAATAAAAATACTACACTATCGGATACTGCTCTTCTGGGATTGTTTGTCCTGTGAGTCCCCCCTAAGATTCCTGACATATGAGAGTGGGTAACATTCCTCTGGTGGCTGATGACAGAATACCTGGTGATGAGCTTTCTACCCACGGACGCATAGTACCTGAAAGCTGGTGACCTGGTGACCATTCACGTTGCAGTGCTCCAGATCCAGATGACCAGGAGTAGGTCCTATTTACTCCAATGCGCAATCTGGTTAGTGCAATCAACATTCACTTTCTAAGCCACAGATGTCACAGATTGTTTTTATCATTTTGCAATATCACCGGATAGACTGACTTTGGCACCATTGTCACTATATACACCTTTTTCCTTCAGGATATTTGATATTGCTTTACATCATTGGTGTCAGCACTAAGTTATGTTGCTCATTTGCACACGTATATCATGTACATTTTATTATCTATTTTAATATCCAATTTTTAGCACTGCATATTTTATGTTCATGTATTTTATGAGGAGGTCTTTGAGGTTTTGCCTTTTATGTTAGCAGCTTCTCACCATTCACCAATATCTGTTCCACCCAGCGCTTGTTTACAACCTTTTATTTCAATAGTACACTATAGTGGACACTTACACAGTCCTCATCATGTATAACAATAACATATCAAACCTGATGGTTGGTGGCTGCAGGTCTGGGTAATCCATCCCGCTGCTGTGTATATCACAGGCACCATACCGAGCACAGGTAGCTACTACACCCCATAGGAACTTGAAGTGCCAGTGCTTCAATTACTTTTGTGTACCTGGTAAAGGAAGGAGGAACACTAGGGGACGTATTACAGTAGTGGTACTAAACGTTCAAAACATCCAACAATTAAAAGGCATTCAGATATGCATTCACAGTATGCCCTACCATATCTGCAACAGACCATAGAACCAGAAAATCATAACTTCCATCAAAACAGGCGCCCCGCTATGGAACTCAATCCATGTCCCATCCAGTCTTGAATGCTGAATTCTATGTCCTATACAGTATGTGAGCTGTTATGTTTTGTCCGTGTAATGTCTAGACGTGCTAGTTGGTACTAAGGCAACGTCTTTTTATACAGTCACAGAGAGAGAGACCCACACCCAAGCAGCATTAATAGACGAATCATCTGTCCTGCAAGTAATTATCTTAATATGGCGTCTGAGGCCTGCTCTTCTCTGCTGTTTCCAGTCACAGGATACTCCGTCTCCTGCCTCCGGGGTCTCGAGTGCAACTGGTGCCAGCCCGCCAACAAAGGAAGGAAGTTCCAATTTACAAAGAGGCGGAGTGTGGTTGACATCACTCTGCCTCCCTAACACAGTGCAGTACAGCTGAGCTACTGCACCGGCATGAAACTATGGAGGGAGTAAGGATTGCTTAAATCTTCTCCACCTCTTATGTTTTTTTTCCTCCTCTCTTTTTGTGGTTCCTTCTTTTTTTGCCCGTTTAAACCGTTTTTTTTATAATGATGGGCCAGGAGTGTTTCCTCTCTGATTGCTCCAAGGGCAAGACGATGATGCCTTGGTTTATATTATTTTGACACAATAATATATGAACACTACTCTTTTTGGATATTCCTACTAGTTTAAATGTCCATTTCAGGAGTCATTGGGTTGATTGATTTTACCTGTTTTTTTTTTTTGTATAATCTGTTTTTATTAAAGATTTTCAGATTTCAAAACAGAAGGTAAAGAAGCAATAAGGATAAAATATACTGAAACATATAAGGCAAATAGCAGTATTAGAAAAGGGTCCAACAATAAACCCAGTGTACAATAATGTAATACATGCATAAGTCGGGCACATGGTACATAACAGATAACATGCCACATACCCCCCACCCACCGTCTGGGCAGTGAGAAGCAGCACAAAACTTATCGCCCAGAGAACTGACTACCACACGGGAGATACGTCTTTGCACGAGGCTAGCCAATCTCAAGGCAAAAGGTCAAACATGCCCCTGTATATTCAAACATAGGATTATATAAATAACATATAGAGCACAAAGGGCATTTGCAGGAACTCTGCACTCATGTGCAATAAGACGGGACATATAAAAAACAAAACAACCAAAGAAAGGAAAAATAAGAGGAATGAGCAAAAAGAAAAAGGGCCAGTAGAATAGAAATAGTAAGTGTAACACAGTATTGAGGGCGTAAAGCTCGGGACAGGACAGGAGGGGAACAACTCGGGGAGAAGAATCCTGGAGAGGCAAACCTCGCTGCCACTCCGCCCACAGTAGGGCATCTACTCTGCTTCCATAGGTGTAGTACTAAGCTCTTAGCGGCATTCAAAAGATGTGGGGTAACACTACGTTTATAAATTTTGATTGAGGAAGGGGTGCCATGAAACAGATAGCGTAAGGGGGTAAAATCAATAGGCTGAAGGGTCATTCTTTGGATCCAGAGGGAAATATCCCTCCAAAACTTTTGAATCTTGGGGCATTGCCACCAAAGATGAAAGATGGTGCCTTCATTAGGGCATCCCCTCCAACATCTATTATCAGCACCAGGAAAAATGTTAGCTACCCGAAAAAGTGTCTTATACCACCAAGATAGAAACTTATAGCATGACTTTTGCAAAACTAATGGACGAGGCATGAGTCGTCTGAATAATTTTCCTCAACTGTGGGGGGTTCCAGGGTAAAACCCAATTCAGCCTCCCATTCCCAAATATAGTAAGGAGTCAGCTGAGAAAAAGTGGACAGTAAACCTCTAGGGAGGGATAACAAGTGTCTGGAATCCCCCAGCTCTACACATGAAGTCTCAAAGGAAGTCAGGGAGTCCCAGGCTTGCACTCTGGGGAGCAACCTCTGAAAGAAATCATGAATCTGACGATAATGCCAAAAATCCATAGGGAACCAAACAGCTAAAAAATATCGGTGGGAGATGGATCGGAATCGTCGAGAGTAAATATTAAATTTTAGTCAAGATCATAATTTTAAGTGTTAATTTGGCCCAACCATACGAGAGCCGTGTCATCCAGGTCCCTTTCCACCCCCTGTAAGAGCACCCCGCAATTTTCTTAACCACTTGACCTCCAGAGGATTTACCCCCCTTAATGACCAGCCCTCTTTTTGCTACTCGGCGCGTCACTAATTCAACTGATAATTGCGTGGTCATGCAACGCTGCACCCAAACAAAATTTACGGCCTTTTTTTCACACAAATAGAGCTTTCTTTCGGTGGTATTTGATCACCTGTGCACTTTTTATTTTTCACGCTATAAACAAAAAAAGGCCAAAAATTTTTAAGAAAAACAATATTTTTTACTTTCAGCTATAAAAAATATATAGTAAACTCAAAGTTGGTTATACATTTAGGCCAAAATGTATTCTGCTACATGTTTTTGGTAGCAAAAATCCCAATAAGTGTATATTGATTGCTTTGTGTGAAAGTTATAGCGTCTACAAACTATGGTATAGATACTGCAATTTACGCCATTTTTTTGCTATACAGCGCTGCGCTAGTTTAACGGACAATTGCGCGGTCATGCAATACGGTACATAAATGAAATTCACATCCTTTTTTTTCCCACAAATTGAGCTTTCTTTCGGTGGTATTTGATCGCCTGTGCGGTTTTTATTTTTTGTGCTATAAAAAAAAGGCTGACAATTTTGAGGAAAAAAAACAATATTTTGGACTTTTTGCTATAAAACATGTCCAGTAAAAAAAAAAAATGTAAAAATCAAATTTAGTCATAAATGTCTGCCAAAATGCATTCTGCGACATGTCTTTGCTAAAAAAAAAAAAAACAATACGTGTAAATTAATTGGTTTATGTGAAAGTTATAGCATTTACAAATGGCGGGAAAGATACTGGGATTTTTACTTTTTTTCATACTAATAATGGAGGCGATCAGCGACTTATGGCGGCGATCAGGGACTTATAGCGGTGATCAGCGACTTATGGCGGGACTGCGGCGGACATTCTGACATTGGGGGGTACTGACTTGGGGTCACTGACATCCCCAGTGACACCAATACATTGTCAGTGCAAAAAAAAAAAACACTGACACTGTACTAATGGCACTGGGGAGGAAGGGGTTAAGTTTATTTTTCAGGGAAGGGCTATCTGTGTGAGGGGGAGTGTTTTACTAGGGGGCGGGGGTGTGTACTGCAGGGGACACCGCTGATCGGGAGAGAGAAACTCTTCTGTCCCGATCAGCTTGTCCTGGAGCTGTCAGGGAACTGACAGAAAGCAAGCTACTGCAGCTGTGCTCTCTGTCAGCTATTGCCGCCGATCGCCGGGACATAGCCGGTAACGATCAGCTGTGACCCGGTCACTGACATCCGCTGCTGTGATCGGCGGGACAGGTAGGGTGGTGGCACGCCTCGCGCGCCCCCTACCTGTTTACAAAACACACGGTTTAAAACGTGGTTTTGCCTGCCCGTGCCGCTCTGCCGCCATATTTCTACAGTGGCTGGGCGGCATGTGGTTAATATAACAATTTAGGGTCCAAGCAAATCTCGGTACCCCGATACGGGTGGAGTCAACCACAGGTTTATTTCAAACAATCAGCTTATGCACATGAGATAAGGCCTGACGACCACACTTATTCCCATGCTCATAAAATTTATGTGCATAATACCTCATCTTATTTTTAGCCTGTCTCTCAAGGCAGTCCGACAGCTTGGCCCTAAGATCCGTCAATGCAGACAAATCCGAAGGGCTGAGTCTACTTTTATGAGTCTGTTCAAGTAAGTGAATATTTTGCACCAGAGTATCGATTTCTAAGCTCTTAGCTTCTTTGAGTCGGGAACTGTGAGCAATCATCTCACTTCTAATTACTGCTTTGTGGCCCTCCCACCACGCCCCCAGCAAAACCTCATCAGTGGAATTGAGTTGGAAGTAGCATCATCTAGCAAAAGTTTAATTTAATCATCAAATCCAAGCAGGTCTGCAGGGGGAGTGTAGAGTCAGAGTCAGCGAAACCGGAGCGTGGTCAGAAATAGTTACAGAGCCAATTTCCGTGGAGCCAATGTGGCCTAAATGGTTCATAACATGGTAGTGTTATGAACGTGGGAGAAATAGCTATAGTCCTTATCGGAAGGATGGGTCACCCTCCAGCTATCCACTAGGTGAAGATCCTGTAAGCACCTATGAAAATGTTTAAGAGCTTTAAAAGAGAAAGTCGACTTCCCAGATGAAGAGTCTAGAGAAGTGTCTGGGGGAAAGTTAAAGTCCCCACCCAACACAAGGAGGCCCTCCTTAAAAGTCAGTAGTTTCTTCAAAGTTTTAGAAAGAAAGTAAGTGGTCCGCGTGTTAGGAGCATACAAATTAGCAAATGTGTAAACCTCACCATGAATGGTACCTTTAAGGAACAAAAATCTACCTTCTGGGTCTACCAGCTGGTCAACAGGGACAAAATGACAAGACTTATGGACTGCAATCAACACTCTATGTGTTTTAGGGAGTAGGGACGGGCAGGAGAAGCATTGATTAAATACAGATTGAGGGAGCCTGGGTACGGAAGCCCCCATGAAGTGGGTCTCCTAGAGCAGCAACAAAGTCGGGCCTATGTGGTGTAATTCCTGCCAAAGCTTCCCCCGCTTAGAAGGGGAGCATAGACCACGGACATTATAGGAAACTACTGTCAATGTAGACGCCATTCAGACAGTCTTAAGGGGTGACCAAGATCCCCATTCCAGGAGGCCCAGTCCAGGGAACAGTGGAAAAACCACCCCCCCCCCCCCCGATCCCATTCCCCGAGAAACCTGTGTACGGAAAACAGACAGCAAACCAACAGAGAGGGCCACATATCAAGAAAAAAGGGGAAAACTGGATCCGGGCAGGGCCCAGTAGGGCCTCCACCCGGATCCCCTAAAAGAACTGTAATTCACAGTAATATCTCCCTGATTCTGAGACAATCCTACTTGGGGGTAGTGACTAGCCATGAGGGAGAAACGGACACCAACCCGGGGCCAAGCTGAAGAGTAAATAACTCAGAAGAGGGACTTTAACCGCCTCCCGCCTGCCATATAGTACAATGACGGGCACAAGGCTGTTCTCTCGTTCTGGGAGGATGTCATATGACATCCTCCCATTCTAACCACGCATGCGCGGTTCTGGGAGCACGCAGCGCGGCAATCGGCGGTGCGCTGTGTCCCTCAGACACAGTGGATCACAGATCAATGGAAAGAGCCGAAGATGTCGGCTCAGTCATGTGATCAGCTGTTTCCAATCACAGATGATCGCATGTAAATAGGGAAATGCCAGTTATCGTCATTTCTCTCCTCACGATCTGTCACGCTGACAGCTCGAGAGGAGAGGAGACCCGGTAATCGACATCCCTCAGAGGGGACATATACACTGATCATCAGGACACTGATGATCAGTGTGCCCTGATGATCTGTGTAGCCCCAGTAGTGCCACCTGTCAGTGTCCATCAGTGCCAGCTGTCAGTGCTCATCCATGTCACCTGCCAATGACCATCAGTGCCACATCAATGCCACATATCAGTGCCCATCTGAGCTGCCTTTGTGTCACCCCTCAATGTCAGTCAGTGCTGTCGGAAATGTGTGCATCAGAGATGGACGCAGTTCAACCATTTTGGCTTCAACCTCCATCTTGGAGGAGGAATTGACCCTCCTGATATGTTATTCCTTCATTCTCGTTCCCCGCTCTCTTCCTGAGAGGCACAGTGACAGATGTGTGTGTGTTAAAAGTGTCACAGGCCAGATCCCAGCAGGGAGCCACTGGTGCTGCACTTCTCAGAGAACATGTGTAATTTCACACCTCGTGAAAAGATAACAGAGCCTTCCCAGGAGTTGAAAGAGACTCTGGGCTAATAAACTTCACTCAGCATAGGTGACAGAATTAGATGAACACTTCTCCAATCATTTTTTCCCCTATGTTTCAGATCTTGGAATATGAGAGACTTACATTAAAACCAGACATCCCGTAAGATGGGCTAGGAGCAGGCGAACCGTTTGATGGGTCATTCGAATTATCTCGGACCATCAGGGGAGCCGAAACATAGAACTCGCGAACCGTGCCACATATAATTTCATAATTCATATCTAAATAATCCTCAGGATTATCTGCATAATAAAATACCCGCGGGTGGACTATAGCTTGTGCAGCTGGGAAGTTATGAAACCGGAATATGAATTATGAAAGATGTGGGCTCCAGTTTAGGGTTCCGCCCGATGATCCCTCCCTGCACAAGGGATTGGTTTGTTACTTCAGAACCACCCCCTGCTGGGAAGGTAGAATTGAAGACATCTCCCTTTTTTCCATCATAACAGAGGGAGATCAAAGCACCATTCTGCTCTAAAAAACTTGGATCTGCTTACATCAAAGGCTTACTGGCAAGTAACTTAACCCTTTAACTTCTCTCTGTTATCTCTTTGTGCTATGCTGTTTCCTGTATATATGTATATATATATATATATATATATATATATATATATATATCTTAGTCACATCTTCTCTGTGAATATTTTTATTGCACCTGTTTGACCCTTTTAGTAATAAATCTCTCTTTCTGAAAGTGTAGAACTGTTTCTATAACTCTTAATTGCAATTTATGAATCCCTGCCATTAAAGAGATGCTACTGTTTGTTTAACTCTCTGTATAACCAGCCTGTGTCAATGGCGGATGATTATTTCAATTATTATAGTGTTATAGCGATATTGCAAGTTTCCTCTTTCTCTGATCAAAAAGGAGGTGGTGGCAGTGTGAAGGGGTTAATTGCGTAATTAACCTGACCCAGTAACAAGCGCATTCAGGCTGCCAGTACATAGATTGTGGTCCATTAGCTGGACAATCGTTGTGCAGGGTGCAGCTGGGTGTGGCATTGTTACGCACGTCACATCGCGGTTTTAGATCGGCCAGTTCTTCGGTCACGAGTTCGGTGAGAAGGTCTGGGGTCTGACACCACGATCGTGACATATTGGACGTCGTGATCGTTAGATTGTCTCATGTTGGTGGCGGCGATCTTGCAATCCGTGACAAGTGCCACCTATCAGTGCGGCCTATCAGTGCCACCTAACAGTGCCAGTCAGTGCCACCTAACAGTGCCAGTCAGTGCCACCTAACAGTGCCGCCTTTCAGTGCCCATCAATGATGTCTGTCAATTCCCATCAGTGCCACCTACCAGTGCCTCCTCATCAGTGCCCATCAGTTGCACCTATCAGCGTCCATCAGTGCAGCCTATCTGTGCCCATCAGTGCAGCCTCATTAGCGCACATCAGTGAAGGAGACAAAATCAGTTATTTACAAAGTTTTATAACAAAAACTAAGAAAAAACTTTTTTTTTTCAAAATTTTTAGTGGTTTTTGGATTGTTTAAGAAAAAATAAACCCAGAGGCGATTAAATACCACCAAAATAAAGCTCTATCTGTCACAAAAAAATGATAAAAATTTCATATGAGTACAATGTTGCATGACCGTGCAATTGTCAAAGTGCAACAGCGCTGAAAGAACGCGTTGGATGGAGCCCTATTGCTGACCTCTAGCCGACGCTACTGATGAGCAGCGGCCATTTTGGTACTTTATTCATTTATTTATTTTATTACTCCACATGGATACGCTTTTATGTTACTTGCTATTATTACCTTAAATAAAATACTACACTATAAGCACCTTTCTGGCTCCTGTGGCTGAGCTAATTCCCCCCAGGACCACCAGGCACCCATCCTGACGGATGACCTCGTAGCTGTCAGCATACCGCTGCACCCCCAGATGTGCGATGTATTATAATCAATGCGCATTATAATTTATGGTCTGGTGAGTGTACAAAGTACCAAGGGTGGATTTCCTTTTACAAGCTTTTGCACAGTTCTCTTCACGGATAACTTCACATGCCAATCATAGGCTGATATCTTTGCACAAGAGACGTTTTAAATTCACAAATGCTCTGATGAACTTATTTTATGTCATCTTGAACTAGTTATATTAATATTGCACTTTCAGCACTTTACTCACATATGCATTTAAGTCACATGCATTTATGGAATGTATGACCTGCATTTTTTAGCACTGCACTAATATTTTAGAAATTCTGATTCTGGGACTGTTACTTATACCCTGAGTGCTAGCTGGTTTTAATACATTTGAAAATATATAATTTTAATATCATATACTGCATTTAGCGCTCGCTCTATTATCTTTTCTACATACTCCCAGAATCAGACTGAAAATCCTTTGGAGTGTGGACACCAAATGTTGCGCACGAGTTGCCTCAGGCAAACCACGGAAACGTATATTTTGGCGTCTTTCCCAGTTTTCATCGTCATCTAGCTGTGTCAATAAAGAATCAAGCGTACGTTCATGCATACGGGAGGCCTCTCCGAGTTTTGTAACTGAATGAGTTAAAGTTTCAGGAGCGGTTTCTACAGCTTTCACCCTGTGGTCTACAGCAGTGACATCGGCCCGCACTGTGTCTATGGCCTCCTTGAATGAGGATTCAACAGCAGTAATTAACTGAATCATGTCAGCTTTAGCAAGGAGGGCCCTAATGAGCTCTCTGATATCCCAGTCTCCAAGAATGTCATCCAGGACTGAACCCGCGGTTGAGGGCAATGTGGAAGCATGAGAGGTAGTAGGGCTGTTGATACATACCTGGCCCGAGCCTGTGGTATCCCCTTGATCATGGGTAACAGCAGGAGAGGCCGTGAGTGTCGGGCGGTCTGGCGCTATCCTGGATTCCTTGTGGCGTGATCCTAGGGACCTGAAAAAATAAGAATCAAGTGCTCCAGAGAGGGTCTGTGGGCGTCGAGTGGGGGAAGAACATACCCATTGCCTCTGTGTATAGTGCGGGATCCGCCTAGGCCCTGTGAAGCTTCGTTTAGCCCCGAGCAAGCAGGATCTCTCAGGCTGCACATCCTCTCTCCTCCGTAGCCAAGCCACGCCCCTATCCATAGCCAGACCACGCCCCCCCCCAATTGGTTTTACCTGTTGATGTAGGATCAAAGGGAGTGCGTGTTCCTGGAGCTTTCAGTAATGAATAAGCACTGAAGGAGTGTGAAATGCATCTACTGATGTACCCAGAGCCATGTATTGCTGTCTTTTTATCTTCATGGATTGAAAAATAAAGAAGTTTGCTGCTTGTACATTGGAGCGCCACTACTACCTTTCTTCATGTTCACTGACTGGTTGTGGACAGAGCAGTCATACAGACACATCCAGCAGCATGGGATTTCTGGCAGGTCAGCCTTGGGCGGTGTGTACCCTGCATGCTGTTTCCTAAGACTGGGGGAGTAGCGATCTGTTTTTCAAAGCAGGTCTCCTTTTTATTGAAAAAGAAGGTTGGTGACCCAGAAAGCCACTATTTTTTACTAGTGGGCCACCTGTAGAGTCTCTCTCCCTGCCTCATGGAGACTAAATGATTTTTGAGCAACCCCCTTAGTTTATTTTGACATAGAAAAATGCCTTAAGGAGCTTATTTCATTCAGAATAATTGTATGGATACCTCTCCAGTGACTAACTGGGTGGTTCGTAAGGCTACTATCCAGGGCTAACTTATTCATATAGCAGCGTGTCTGAAAAAAAGTCAGTGTCAGGGATGCAGGCAACAAGCTAGGATGATCAGATTAGTTGGCTGTACCTTAAGGAATCAGGAACCAAACTGGAAAAGGTTAAAATATTTTCATTGAGACAAAGGACACACTTCCAACACCAATAAACCATAAACAATGCAAGTGACAAAATAAATGTGATGGTGCAAAACCCTAAATAACAACCTAACTATATACAAAATGGAGGGAGCACACATGGCGGGACAAGGTCAGTACAGAGACAAGAAATAAGGGGAGCAGGGAGCAAGGTACTGTGAGGATTCCTCCTCCCAATACCTTGCTCCCTGCACCCCTTGTCTCCTGTCCCTGTTCTGATCTTGTCCTGCCATATGTACTCCCTCCATTTTGTATATGTGGCGGGATACAGGGAGCAGGTCTTAAGGTCAGGTACAAGGGTCAGGAACAAGGCTCAGGCAGGAACACGGCTTGCAGGAAAAATACTGAAGCAGTGAACCACAGTTATGGGCAGGCTTATAAAGTATACCTCCCAGCCAGGGCCATCTTTAAGGGCAAAAGGGGCAGTTGCCCCTGGCCCAATTACTATTGTGGGGCCCAAAGCAGATGCTCCTTGAGCCCATGCTGCTCAAGTTTACCAACTATTTAGTACTGGCAGCCTTTTCCATCAAAAGACATTGACAGCGCTGGGCAGGTGCCGGCTCTAGAAGGAGCACTGGGCCACATTTGCCAATACTACTCTTCTAGTCCTGGCTGCAGCCCGTCACAGAGTATGGTTTGTTCTTGATGCAATTATCCTTTATTGTGTGTTTTTCTATTGTTGATGATTACAATACCGAATGTAATGATAATTGCAGATGTAAGTCTTATGCAGGCCATAGATGGGTCGAAAATCGGCCGATTTGTCGGCCGAAAATAAAATCGGCCGATTTTCGGATCGTTAGTGGGCGATTTGGTCGGCCGATTTTCGCGGCATTAATGGGCTAATCGGCCGATTTTTTACCAATAAAAAATCTGCGCATGAGCAGTGACCTGCAAGAGGAAGACAAAAAGAAGAAAAAGAAGAAGAGGAAGAGGATGAAGAAGAGGATGAAGAAGAGGAAGAAGAAGAAGAGGATGAAGAAGAGGATGAGGAAGAAGAAGAAGAGGATGAGGATGAAGAGGATGAGGATGAAGAAGAAGAAGAAGAAGAGGATGAGGATGAAGAAGAAGAAGAAGAGGATGAGGAAGAAGAAGAAGAGGATGAGGATGAAGAAGAAGAAGAGGATGAAGAAGAAGAAGAAGAAGAGGATGAGGATGAAGAAGAAGAAGAAGAAGAAGAAGAGGGTGAGGATGAAGAAGAAGAAGAGGATGAGGATGAAGATGAAGAAGAAGAAGAAGAGGAAGAAGAAGAAGAGGATGAGGAAGAAGAAGAAGAAGAAGAGGATGAGGAAGAAGAAGAAGAAGAAGAAGAGGATGAGGATGAAGAAGAAGAAGAGGAAGAAGAAGAAGCAGAAGAAGAGGATGAGGATGAAGAAGAAGAAGAGGATGAGGATGAAGAAGAAGAAGAGGATGAGGATGAAGAAGAGGATGAGGATGAAGAAGAAGAAGAAGAGGGTGAGGATGAAGAAGAAGAAGAAGAGGGTGAGGATGAGGAAGAAGAAGAAGAGGGTGAGGATGAGGAAGAAGAAGAAGAGGGTGAGGATGAGGAAGAAGAAGAAGAGGGTGAGGATGAGGAAGAAGAAGAAGAGGGTGAGGATGAGGAAGAAGAGGATGAGGAAGAGGATGAAGAAGAGGATGAGGATGATGAGGATGAAGAAGATGAAGAAGAAGAAGAGGATGAGGTTGAAGAAGAAGAAGAAGAGGATGAGGATGAAGAAGAAGAGGAAGAAGAAGAAGAAGAAGAGGATGAAGAGGATGAAGAGGATGAGGATGAAGAAGAAGAGGATGAGGATGAAGAAGAAGAAGAAGAAGAAGAAGAAGAAGAGGGTGAGGATGAAGAAGAAGAAGAGGATGAGGATGAAGATGAAGAAGAAGAGGATGAGGAAGAAGAAGAGGATGAGGATGAAGATGAAGAAGAAGAGGATGAGGAAGAAGAAGAAGAAGAAGAAGAAGAGGATGAGGATGAAGAAGAAGAAGAGGATGAAGAAGAAGAAGAAGATGAGGATGAAGAAGAAGAAGAGGATGAGGAAGAAGAAGAAGAGGATGAGGATGAAGAAGAAGAAGAGGGTGAGGATGAAGAAGAAGAAGAAGAGGGTGAGGATGAGGAAGAAGAAGAAGAGGGTGAGGATGAGGAAGAAGAAGAAGAGGGTGAGGATGAGGAAGAAGAAGAAGAGGGTGAGGATGAGGAAGAAGAAGAAGAGGGTGAGGATGAGGAAGAAGAAGAAGAGGGTGAGGATGAGGAAGAAGAAGAGGGTGAGGATGAGGAAGAAGAGGATGAGGAAGAGGATGAAGAAGATGATGAAGAAGAAGAGGATGAGGTTGAAGAAGAAGAAGAAGAAGAAGAAGAGGATGAAGAGGATGAGGATGAAGAAGAAGAGGATGAGGATGAAGAAGAAGAAGAAGAGGATGAGGATGAGGAAGAAGAAGAAGAAGAGGATGAGGAAGAGGATGAAGAAGAGGATGAGGATAAAGAAGAGGATGAGGATGAAGAAGAAGAAGAAGAAGAAGAGGATGAAGAAGAAGAAGAAGAAGAGGATGAAGAAGAAGAAGAAGAAGAAGAAGAGGATGAGGATGAGGAAGAAGAAGAAGAAGATGAGGATGAAGAAGAGGATGAGGAAGAAGAAGAAGAGGATGAGGGTGAAGAAGAGGATGAGGATGAAGAAGAAGAGGATGAGGATGAAGAAGAAGAAGAAGAAGAAGTAGGATGAAAATAAGAAGAATTCCAGTCCAGCAAAAAGTGTCTCTGCAGAGAGCTCTGCTATTTCTGACAGTTCTCTGACAGTTCCTTCACATTTACAGCAGTTGAAACATTGTATCTATTTGTTTCCGAAGAAAAACATCTGTATCCTAAATGGAAACAAATAGATACAATGTTTCAACCGCTGTAAATGTGAAGGAACTGTCAGAGAACTGTCAGAAATAGCAGAGCTCTCTGCAGGGACACTTTTTGCCGGCTGTAGACGGGATGAAAATCGGCCGATTTTTTTTTACCATTGGTGGTAACATCGGCCACTTGAACGACCGATTGTTCGTTTTTTTTAAAGAAAAATCGGCCGATTTTCGACCCATTTATGGCCTGCATTATTTTCAATAATAAAAATTGATAATGGAAAAAAGTGACAGAAAAAGTGATTTAAAAAAAGTAAAAGCTGCTAGCAAGGCCTAAAAAAGAAAATAAAGATTACAAGCACCAGCAATCACAAGCAGACAGAAGCAAAACTTTTTCACTCTCCACTCAAATTTCACTCTCTTTTTAGCTTGCAGCCAGCAAAATGTGTGCTCTACAGAAAGTTATATAGGACCTGGAGCACCTGTGATCCATTAACCCCTCCCCTTAATCAGCAGACTGATGGAAAGGAAAGGAAAAAAATGCTATTTAAAAAGTGACAGAATAAGTGAATTGTTAACGTAAAATCAAATGACCACCTTTAGGGCATATTTCCTCGTGACACTTCCTCACCAGCTATCACAGTTTCGAAAGCCCTAATATGCCAGAATAGTACAAACACCCCCCCAAATGACCTCTTTTTGGAAAGTATACACCCCAAGGAATTTGATAAGAGGCATGTGAGTATTTTGCAGATATAATTTTTGTCACAGGATTTTGAAAAAGAAAAAAAAGAAAAGAAAAAATACATTTTCGTTTTCTTTCTCCATTTTCCAAAAACTTGAGGCAACAAATGAGAACTGCAAAATACTCACTATGTACCTTAGCAAATACCTTGGAGTGTCTACTTTCCAAAAATGGTTCATTGGGGGCTAGGGGGGTGCTTCTACTATTTTAGGACATTTCAGGGCCAACATTAGAAGCCTATGCCACACATCACCCACTTTTCTAACCACTTGAAAGACAAAGCCTTTTCTGACACTTTGGCCCCGATTTACTAATGTGCATAGACACATTTTCGTGGGATAAAGTCCACTTTTCATTAGAGTCCGTCCACTGTTAGACGGCAAAGACATTTACTAAAGAAAGAGTCTAACAAGTAGACTCGAAAGCAAATTTACTAACTAGGCACAAAACAGGAATCAGTCTAAAAAAGCAGATGTCCTAGAAGCAAGTCTAACAAAATGAAAAATCATTGCAGAAACATGTTCACATTGAAATTTGCTTTCCCAAATATCTGGACTTCACTTTAAAACAATATATTACATTTCAAAAAATGTTTTCAATGGGTAAAAAATAGTTTTTTAAGGAAATTCATGACAGTCAAGAACTAGACTGTCAACATCTAACATCTATGCAGGGATAGAAATGAGCATGTGCATCTGCCATCTGCCCTTTCTTTTTAGACGCTGTTAAATAGTAAATATCTGTGTGGAGTCATCTGAAATACGGCAATTGATCGCATCTGCTGTGTTTGATAAACAGCACTATTTGTAACTAGGCATATCTTTACGTATTCTAATTTGATTTCCTTAGTTCTATTGATTCTATTTTTGTTTCTTATCCTTTATAATTATTTCTGTAATGGTTTTACATATATCAAAGATCTAGACAATATATATTTTGACAGCTGAATCTAAAAATAGCAATTAAAAAAACAAAAAACAAAAACACAGAGTGGTGTTAAAATTTTTTAAAAAAATGGTGTGGGTCCCCCCCAAATCCATACCAGACACTTATCCGAGCATGCAGCCCAGCAGGTCAGGAAAGGGGGGGACAAGCGAGCAACCCCCCCACCTGAACCATATCAGGCCACATGCCCTCAACATGGGGGGGTGCTTTGGTGCAGGGGACACCTCCAAAGCACCTTGTCCAGATGTTGATGGGGACAAGGGCCTCTTCCCTGCAACCCTGGCTGGTGGTTGTGGGGAGTCTGTGGATGGGGGCTTATTGGAATCTGGAAGCCCCCTTCAACAAGGGGGCCCCCAGATCCCGGCCCCCCATGTGAATGAGTATGGGGTACATGGTACCAAAAAAAACAAAGTGTAGTGTAAAAAAAAAACAGGACACGGTCTTTGACAAGTTTTTTAGTAAAAGAAAAATCTAAAAGAATGTCCCCTGAAGTAGATCCAACGTCAATCACGATGTATGCTGTCGCCGACCCGAAAAAAGAAAAAAAACAGGTTCTGGGGGTCCCCTTTTTAAAGGGGCTTCCAGATTCTGATAAGCCCCCCCCGCAGACCCCCACAACCACCGGTCAGGGTTGTGGTAAAGAGGCCCATTTCCCAATCAACATGGGGACAAGGTGCTTTTGGGGGGCCCCCTGCCCCAAAGAACCCCCCATGTTGAGGGCATGTGACTTGGTATGGTTTAGGAGGGGGGGCGCTCGCTCGTCCCCCTCCCCTTTCCTGACTTGCCGGGCTACCTGCTCAGATAAGGGTCTGGTAGGGATTTGGGGGGGACCCCACACCATTTTTTTTTTATTTTGCCGTGGGGATTCCCCTCAAGATCCATACCAGACCCGAAATGCTTGGTATGGATGGGAGGGGGTACCCCATGCCATTTTTTAATTTAATATGGTGCTGGTTTTTAAATGTAATTATCGCTTTTTTTTCCATTATAGCTCAGAAATTCAACTGTCACTTTCCCTCAGCTAAAAGAGAAAGTTTTCTTTGAGTTTATTTCCCTAAAGGAAACACTGTTTACTTTTAGTTTCTTAAAAGAAACAAAGTTTCCTGTAACTCTGGAGAAAGTGACAGCTAATCTATAGTGAAGAAAAAAAAAGGCTGGCATTTGCATTTAAAAATCAGCACCGACTTATGCAGGCCATAGATGGGTCGAAAATCGGCCGATTTTTCGGCCGAAAATAAAATCGGCCGATTTTCGGATCGTTAGTGGGCGATTTGGTCGGCCGTTTTTTGGGATTTTGGCCGTTTTTTTTTGCGGTAAAGTTGGAAAAAATCGGCCAATTTTGCCGATCGACCGATTTTCGCGGCAATTAGTGGGCAAATCGGCCGATTTTTTACCGATAAAAAATCTGCGCATGAGCAGTGACCTGCAAGAGGACGACAAAAAGAAGAAAAGGAAGAGGATGAAGAAGAGGATGAAGAAGAAGAAGAGGAAGAAGAAGAGGATGAAGAAGAAGAAGAAGAAGAAGAAGAAGAGGATGAGGATGAAGAAGAAGAGGATGAGGAAGAAGAAGAGGAGGAGGATGATGAAGAAGAAGAAGAAGAAGAAGAAGAGGATGAGGATGAAGAAGAAGAAGAGGATGAGGATGAAGAAGAAGAAGAGGATGAGGATAAAGAAGAAGAAGAAAAGGATGAGGATGATGAAGAAGAAGAGGATGAGGATGAAGAAGAAGAAGAGGATGAGGATGATGATGATGAAGAAGAAGAAGAAGAAGAAGAGGATGAGGATGAAGAAGAAGAAGAGGATGAAGAGGATGAAGAAGAAGAAGAGGATGAAGAGGATGAGGATGATGATGAAGAAGAGGATGAGGATGATGAAGAAGAAGAGGATGAGGAAGAAGAAGAGGATGAGGATGATGATGAAGAAGAAGAGGATGAGGAAGAAGAGGATGAGGATGATGAAGAAGAAGAGGATGAGGATGAAGAAGAAGAAGAGGATGAGGATGACGAAGAAGAGGATGAGGATGATGAAGAAGAAGAAGAAGAAGAAGAGGATGATGAAAAAGAAGAAGAGGATGAGGAAGAAGAGGATGAGGATGAAGAAGAGGATGAGGATGAAGAAAAAGAAGAAGAAGAAGAGGATGAGGATGATGATGATGAAGAAGAAGAAGAAGAAGAAGAAGAGGATGAGGATGATGAAGAAGAAGAAGTAGGATGAAAATAAGAGGAATTCCAGTCCAGCAAAAAGTGTCTCTGCAGAGAGCTCCGCTATTTCTTTGACAGTTCTCTGACAGTTCCTTGACATTTACAGCGGTTGCAACATTGTATCTACAGTGTGGATCGAAAGTTTGGGCACCCCAGCTAAAAATTTGTATTAATGTGCATAAAGAAGCCAAGGAAAGATGGAAAAATCTCCAAAAGGCATCAAATTACAGATTAGACATTCTTATAATATGTCAACAAAAGTTAGATTTTATTTCCATCATTTACACTTTCAAAATCACAGAAAACAAAAAAATGGCGTCTGCAAAAGTTTGGGCACCCTGCAGAGTTAATATCTTGTACTGCCCCCTTTGGCAAGTATCACAGCTTGTAAACGCTTTTTGTAGCCAGCCAAGAGTCTTTCAATTCTTGTTTGAGGTATCTTTGCCCATTCTTCCTTACAAAAGTCTTCCAGTTCTTTGAGATTTCTGGGCTGTCTGTCACGCACTGCTCTTTTAAGGTCTATCCATAGATTTTCAATTATGTTGAGGTCAGGAGATTGTGAAGGCCATGGCAAAACCTTCAGTTTACGCCTCTTGATGTAATCCCGCGTGGATTTCGAGGTGTGTTTTAGGATCATTATCCATTTGTAGAAGCGATCCTCTCTAACTTCAGCTTTTTCACAGATGGCATCAAGTTACCATCCAAAATTTGCTGAAATTTTATTGAATCCATTTTTCCTTCTACTCGTGAGATGTTCCCTGTGCCACTGGCTGCAACACAACCCCAAAGCATGATTGATCCAACCCCATGCTTAACAGTTGGACAGAGGTTCTTTTCATTCAATTCTGTGCCCCTTCTTCTTCAAACGTACCTTTGCTCATTCCGGCCAAAAAGTTCAATTTTAACCTCATCGGTCCACAGAACTTGTTTCCAAAATGCATCAGGGTTGTCTATATGTTCATTTGCAAAGTTCAAACGATGATTTTTGTGGTGAGGACGTAGAAGAGGTTTTCTTCTGATGACTCTTCCATGAAGACCATATTTGTACAAGTATCTCTTTATAGTGGAATAGTGACCACAACTCCAGTGTCTGCCAAATCTTTCTGGAGGGATCATGCAGTCAAACGTGGGTTTTGAATTGTTTTTCTCACAATCCTGCGAGCTGTTCTGTCTGATATTTTTCTTGGTCTTCCAGATCTTGCTTTAACTTCCACTGTTCCTGATGACTGCCATTTCTTAATTACATTCCAAACAGAGGATATTGACATCTGAAAATGCTTTGCTATCTTCTTATAGCCTTCTCCAGCTTTGTGAGCGTCAACTATTTTCATTTTCAGTTTTCTAGACAACTGCTTAGAAGAACCCATGGTGCTGATTGTTGGGGCAAAGTCAGATGAGTCTGGGCATTTAAAACCTTTGAGATTGACATAACCTGGTGTGCCCAGACGATGACTGAGAACAATCCATGACACTGGCAGGTCTCAGCTTGGCAAAGGGGGCAGTGCATGCTATAAATTCTGCAGGGTGCCCAAACTTTTGCAGACGCCATTTTTTTGTTTTCTGTTATTTTGAAAGTGTAAATGATAAATGTAAGTGTAAATGTAAATAAAATCTAACTTTTGTTGACATATTATAAGAATGTCTAATCTGTAATTTGATGCCTTTTGGAGATTTTTCCATCTTTCCTTGGCTTCTTTATGCACATTAATACAAATTTTTAGCTGGGGTGCCCAAACTTTCGATCCCCACTGTATTTGTTTCCGAATAAAAACATCTGTATCTGAAATGGAAACAAATAGATACAATGTTTCAACCGCTGTAAATGTCAAGGAACTGTCAGAGAACTGTCAGAAATAGCGGAGCTCTCTGCAGGGACACTTTTTGCCGGCTGTAGAAGGGATGAAAATCGGCCGATTTTTTTTACCATTGATGGTAACGTCGGCCGCTTGAACGACCGAATTTTCGTTTTTTAAAAGAAAAATCTGCCGTTTTTCTCCCCATCTATGGCCTGCATAACACTTCGTATTGCAAAAAAAAAAATTGTTAAAAAATTTGTAAACCGAGGCATTATTTTCAATGGATTTTCATTCATTAACTGAGGCGGTCGTAAACCGAGGTACACCTGTATTAGCATTGCAATCCTTTGTATTGGGATACATAGAACCAACATACAACTGAATTGGCAACATAGCACAACATTTGTGTCACATTTGAGATATCTGGCTAGTTACACTGACCTTGCCCAGGGACTTAGGGTTGATTCACACCACAGAAGTGCAGGCTGGATTGGTGTCACAGCACAGTGGATAAGTGGTTAGCACTGCTGCCTCACAGCACTATGGTTGTCGGTTTGAATCCCACCCACGGCAATGAAGTTGCATGTTCTCCCTGGGCGGCTGCCCTAACATAGATGTGCTGGCAGCATCTTTGCTAGCTGTCTAAATGATCCCTAGAATGTGAATTAGAATGAGGCCTTGTCTGTGTTCAAACACCTTTAAAGCTGCACCTTATGTGAATGTCAAACTGGGTGAGATAAGGCCCTGGACTAATAATTGATTTGATATTGATGGTTTGCACTCCGCCCCCTTTTGGGAAGTGTTTGTCAAGCCAGGAGAGAGAAGAGCAAGAGAGAGAAAAGGATTTGAATTCCCACACCAAAATGTAATAAAATAATGGCATGGGGTCCCCCCCAAATCCATAACACACCCTTATCCGAGCATGCAGATAAAAAGGAAATAAATCTTTAAAGGCATGCGACCTTTAAAGATTTATTTCCTTTGTTGAATTGCCTGCTTGGTTCACACTAGATGCGATTTAAAATTTCGCTTTTTGTTGGCAATTTCACCGTGTTTTCTGTAGATTTCCCAACAAGGTATTGCGTTTTCAATTGTGTTTTACATTGTGATTTCTATTGTAGTTTATATGTGAAATCGCTACAAAATGCAGAAAAAGTTAGACAAGAACTACGTTTGAAATTGTGCTGCAGCAAATCACGTATGTTAAGACACTCACATTCACATTCATTAGATTCCCACCTGAAACCACGCACCATGGATGCGACTTGGCATGAGATTTGCGTGCACTGCGACTTGCAAATTGCACACGATATGACCGGGGGCTAACACCACAGTCACATCTAATCCGATTTGGAAATTGGGCAAATTACAGTGAGGTCGGACGATTTCAAAATCAGATTGCATGTGAACGCAGCCTATAGCGAACAATAGGTTGTGACTTGGCCTACGATTTGCAAGTCACCTGGCATGCAACTCGCATGCCAAATCGCACCCGATGTGACTGGGGGCCACCCCAGTCACATCAAAGTGGATTTTGAAATCGTGCGACACCACGGTCACATCAAGCCAAACTTTTAAAACGTGACTTACAGTGAAGTCACATGATTTCAAAGTCGGGGGACATGCCGATTTCAAGTGCGATTTGCAAGACATCATGAGACAGAGCACCAAAAGTAGTGTATTCACTACTTTATAAATCGTTGCGGCTCCGACCAAGTTTTAACCACACCAATATGAACACTCTAATAGCGGTCACATTGAGTGCGACTTGGCATGCAATTTGCATGACATGCGACTTGCAAATCGTATGCCAAATCGCACCCTATTGTCCGCTATTATATCGGTCACATGGGTGCGTTTCTGACACCGATTTCTAAAGTTGTACATGTACTACTTTTGTGGCAATTTGCATAGACATCTGTGTCAGATGTCTTGCAAATCACAAGGAAATCGGCAACTTCACTGTAAGTCACATGATTTCCAAATCGGCTTTGATGTGACCAAGGTGTAAGGTCTTTTTTATGTATGATATGGGAAATCCTGCATACTAGCAAAAGTGAATTGACATTTTAAGTATTGCATGCAAGATGTGGTCATGTGACTGCCTTAACTCATGCGATAAGCTTGAGTGAATTGTGCACATAGTGCCAATAAATGTTGCCATGGGGTTCCCTTCACATCCCTGTTCAATTTTCTGTTGTATGCTGCACAGGTACACTTCACTGTTGCTTTCTTTCTGACACTGATTTGTGGGGCTTGTATACCAAGCAGGGGCGGACTGACCATTCGAGCACTCTGGCACTGCCCGAGGGCCCGGGGTCAGTAGGGGGCCCCATAAAATGCCCCTGGTACCTTTTTATAGGCTTTTTTGGGTGTGTTTTGAGTGTGGGCAAGGACACAGGGGCCCCATGATCCCCAATTGCCCGGGGGCCCCTTGAGTTGTCAGTCCGCCCCTGATACCAAGGGTTAACGCAGGTGGGAAGAGGATTGGTGCCTGATAATCAGGTGCAATCACTTTCCCGGACCAAATGAATGACAGTGGTGGGTGTGGCCTTCATTGGGGGTGGGGTCTTGTTTGGTGTGCTCCAAATTCAACCTATGTTACCTGCAGTAGTGGACGGTTTTGTCCGGTAATAGGCCATGTTATTTTCAGCAAGTCCTTGCCTGTGGTGGCTTGGGGGGGGGGGGGGGAAGAAGAGATATTGTGCTGAATTGCCCCAGACCCCACTGTGTTTTGATGTGGGCAGAAAATGTTTTGCATTTTTTTCCTTTTAAAGTGTATTTGTGTGTTATTGTACAAAGATTGTGTGTTTATTATCTTTGCATTGTAATCCTAACACAAGTCAATTGCTCTGCTCTTCCAAATCTGCACTTGGCAATAGTTTGCTTGCTTATTTAGACTGAAATCCAGTTTTAGGACAAACCTGATGAGAAATGTGTGTGGGGGATTTGGGGACGTGAGAGGTGTTTGTTGTTTTTTGTACTTTATGCATTTTTATATTGATATTTTGATCTGGAGCCTGTTTTGTGGATAAGTGCTGGTGTGTGTTAATTTTATGGCCCTGAAAATGTTGCTTGATTCATATTAACCGTTGTTTCCTGCTGTAACCTGTGAAAGCACAGTTCATTAGAAGTATAATCTTTAGATTGTAAGCTCTTATGAGCAGGACTGTTCTATTTTAGCAACATCAATCCTGCTTTTTTTCCCCAAGAAGTTGACTGTACCTATTTGTTGCTGCTTTCCAAATAAATGTGGAATATGTATTTGATCAATAAACGTTTGGACTATGTATTTTTTGGGGGGTTATTTAATGTTCAAGTTCAATATACTAGCACCCCTAACACTTATATTTTGCGATCTACATAATATGCCCAAATCTAGCTTGTTAGAGTGCACATATGCAAGTATGTCCAAACTAACAAACCAAAAGCCCCCTATTACACCACAAGACGATGTTATGTACCAATGAATAGGTTGTCTTCAATGTGCAGCTAGCTATTCTTTTTCTACAGTCCTCTTAACAGTAATAAATTAGGCCCCCGATTTATGTTGACTTTGGGCCTTTACCGGCCAATGCCAAATTTACAACAGAGCTGCAAACATAATGTCATGTACACAATAGAGCCACGTGGAAAATTGCTATGGTGTATAAATAAACGCCAAGACGGCTATTGGGGGAGGAGGTAGAGCAGTTGTCATACCGGAAATACATCATCACGTTTGCGGAAGGATGTTCGCGCGCACTTGGAAGTGGTATTGGGGAGTGTTAGTGGATGGGAGTGTAGTTAGGAGAGTTTAGTGGTAATTTTGAAAGCTATTTTTTGGCTTTTGAATCGTTCTTTTGTGGAATTCAAGACCAGATCTGGACATGGTGAGATCGCTGTTCTCGACCAAGAAGCTGATCCTCATTTGCAGGGGAAACATTACTAATAATTGTTCTATTTTCAGTTGAAAAGATGTCCGATTCCTAGATACATTGAGGTACATAGCAGAGGTTCAAGGTATTCCATAGAAGAAGTTATTCTTCCTAACTATACAGGTGGCACAGACACAAGCATACACCCAGGGCCACTGTTATGCCGTCTACCTGACAGCCTCCCACCGCCAGAGAAAATATCCAAATTCTATTTATGGTAAAAATACACTAAAATCATTATTAATGGACACAATCCCAACCAAATTCCTGTTAAATCTAAATGATAAAACTGAACAGAGTTAATAAATAAAGCTGTGTGTGTAATTGAGGTCTTGGGGCTCATTCACATGGGTGCTGTGGCCTGTAGAGTGTGAATCAGTGGTTTATTTTTGTGGCTGTAGCCGTTTTCAGGCAACCTATGTTACACTATGGAAATGCTGCAGGTCCTAATTTGACAAGCATATGGGTGCAGGTGTACAGCCCTGAACACAGACAGTGAGCATTCAGGGCCACTTTCCCACACCTGTATACCTGTCAGATTAAAACCTGTGTTCATGCAATTGCTGTGTCCCCATAGTGAAGCAGGTGGCTCCAGCCACATGAACAACCCACTCATTTATGCTGTACAGGCCAGAAGACCTATGTAAAAGTGGCATTTTTTACTTTTTTATCCTCAGCTCATTAATTTCAATGGGCTGCCTAACGTGTAGGAACATGCAAAAATACTGCAGGCATATTATTTTAAAAGTGTGTTGCACCTAATCACACAGTAGTGTGGTGCCATGTGCTTTGGTGGCTGTGAATGTGTCTGTGTTTACTAGACGTGTGGAGGTGCAATTAGGTTTTCATCATGGTACCTGCGCACATCTGCAATGGGCATTGCATTTCTTTGCTCTGCAGGAAAATGCGTGCTCTTGCATGCATTTCTGCACCACAAATGGTGTGAACAAGTCCTTAGGGCCAGTTCGCACTATAGAAACACAGTCTAGATGTGTTTCAGATGCATTTTTGCATGCACTTTTTTTATGCATATTTAGCATTTTCCAGTGCATTTTTTATGCATTCCAGTCAATTTACCAGTCAATTTTCTTTAATTTAATTAGGGACATGTGCGTTTTAGTGTATTCTAGGGCATTTTACCGCTTTCCAGTACAGTTCTATGCATAAACAATGCAGCCTGTTTGACTTTTTTTTGGCAGCACCTGCAACGCACTGGAACTGCAAGCGCTGATGTGAACTATGACATTGACAACCATATAACCTTCTTTCTGTGCGATTTGGATGCAGAAAAAAGCAACTGAAACACATGTAGTGTGAACTGGCCCTAAAGGATATTATAGGTAAGGCAACGGGACTGACCAGGAATTGTGAATTCAATCAGACTAGTGGTGAGATACAATTAGGAATCTTATAATAATGCTAGATCTGAGCTGTAGGTGATAGGAAATGAGACACATTAACTTGATCAGTAAATAAATAATTAAATAAAAAGAGTGGGGTGCTGATACATAGATTTGCAGATGGAACAGGTGATGACAGTGGGGGGGTCAAGTTGTATAAGGAGAGAGGTTTAAGAGAAGAGAAACAAAGTTGGAATGAAATATAAACAGAAGGAAAATTGAAAGTTTCAAACTTGTCAAAAGAACAGGACGCAGGTAAGATTCACTTCCTTTCCACTTTCTAGTCAGTAGCCAAAATCTTAATTGATTGATCAATATTCCTGGCACTGACAGGTTCTGGAAATTGATCTCCATATTTTGTCCATTCACAATAGTCTGTAATGTCAAGGAGCTTACAATCTAAGGCCAGAAACTCAGGCATATACTAGGCCCATATTCAATAGAGAAGATGGGACTTTCAGGATGCATGAACATGAATACTAAACAAATTAAAAAGTTATATTATTTTTATTTCGTATTTTTGTAAAAAACACAAAAAAGGAAAAAATACAGAAACATAAAAACAATTTCAGTACGAAGGGTAAAACTGAGATTCAAACTTGGTTAGGTAATTGTAATTACCTAACATGTTTCGCCCTCATGGGCTTCTCCAGGGAAGATTTTTTGAAGGAATTTCAACCGCCGAGGCAGTCTAAAGGTATATCAAAAGGAAAATTATATAATTACCAAACAACTTTAACCACTAGCCTACAGGGCACTTATACCCCCTTCCTGCCCAGGCCAATTTTCAGCTTTCAGCGTTGTCACACTTTGAATGACAATTGCGCGGTCATGCAACACTGTACCCATGTGAAATTTAAATTTTTTGAGACAGAGCTTTCTTTTGGTGGTATTTAATCACCACTGGGTTTTTTATTTTTTGCTAAACAAACCAAAAACCACTGAAAATTTTGAAAAAAAAAAAGTTTATTATTAGTTTTTGTTATAAAATTTTGTAAGTAAGTGATTTTTTTCCTTCACTGATGTGCGCTAATGAGGCAGCAGTGATGGGCACTGATAGGCTGCAGTGATGGACACTGATAGGTGGCACTGATGAGCACTGATGAGGAGGCACTGGTAGGTGGCACTGATGGGCATTGACAGGCATCACTGATGGGCACTGAAAGGCAGCACTCATATATGGCACTGATAGGCGGCACTAATAGGCAGCACTGATAGGCGGCACTGATTGGCACTGTTAGGTGGCACTAATAGGCAGCACTGATAGGCGGCACTGATGCCCACTGATAGGCGGCACTGACTAGCAGCACTGATAGGTAGCACTGACTGGCTTTGATAGGTGGCACTGTTAGGTAACACTGAAAGGCACCTGAGATGGGCACTGATATGTGGCATCGATGTGCACTGGTAGGCACTGATATGTGGCATTGATGTGGCACTGATGGGCACTGGCAGGTGGCATTGATGAGCACTGACAACTGTCACTGATGGTCACTGACAGGTGGCACTGCTGAGGCTACACAGATCATTAGGGGACACTGATCATCCGTGCCCTGATGATCAGTATACATGTCCCCTCTTAGTAAAGCCGAATACCAGCTCTCCTCTCCTTTCGTGCTGTCAGCGTGACAGCTCGTTAGGAGAGAAATGCCGATAACCGGCATTTCCCTATTTACATGTGATCAGCTGTGATTGGACACAGCTGATCATATGACCGAGCCGACATCTTCCGCTCTTTCCGTTGATCCGTGATCCGCTGTGTCCGAGGGACACAGCGCACCGCCGATCACCGCCCTGCGCGCTCCGGGAGCCACGCATGAGCGGTTGGAATGGGAGGACGTCCTCCCAGAACGAGAGAACTGCCTTGCGCCAGTCATTACCTTACATGGCGGCAGTTAATATATCCAATACAAAGTATTTAATCAAATACATGTATATATGGAATTCAGTGGCTCACCATCCAGATGTGAAAGCTCAAGGAGCTAGTAAAAAATGACCTAACAAAGATCTTAATTGGCCTACAAGTCCAAAAAGTTGTAGAGGATATAATGGGCATCAAACATCATCTAGGCATAATAGGATAGACGAAAAAGAAATTAATTAAATTTAATGGAAGATATGAAGAAGAGATCATAATTCATTAGGTTAAAGCTAGCTTTGGGCAATTTTACCTGTTAAATGAAGGATATATAGATATAACCTAACAAAGATCTAATTGACCTATACGTCCACAACCATAGGAGAAGAAACAATGGACATCAAATATCCATCTAGACATAATAGGATAGACAAAGAGATCAAAAACTAATTTAATTTATATTTCAGTATTTTTATTAAGAAACAAGCAAACAATAGCAGAAAACGAGATGGCATTAAAGTGGCACCCACACGGCAGAACAACATATAGAACACGATCAGATCACAGATAGGCATGCAAAAAAAATGACTAACAATGGCTATAGTGATATACCCAGAAAGTGCCAATACCATCAAGATATTCAAGTTTCAGCAATCAATAAAGAAGAAAGGGAGGGAAGAAAGAGAGAGAAAAAAGAGGAAACAACTCTTAAGGGAAAAGGACAAAGAAAAAAGAGGGGGGGGGGGTTCAGCTGTAAGACTCTCATGATACAGAAATATAACTGATCTAAGGCTCCCAAGTTCCCTCAAATCTGGACACATCGTTATCGACAATACTTGTAAATTTATTGTTCACCATTATCCAATTAAGTTTTCGTTTTACCCAGTCTAACGGGATCAAAGATTTTTTCCAACTTCTGGCTATGGTAATACGAGCCGCCAGCAAGAGCTATAGAATTAGTTTAATCGATTTTTTGGGAACATGAATGGGTAGTATATGAAACAAGGCCACTTCCGGTGATCTACGGATATTAATTCCTGTTACTGAATATATAAAATTAAACATGCGGATCCAGAACTTACTCACTACTGGACATTTCCACCAAACGTGGAACATAGTACCCCCCTGACCACAGCGTCGGAAACAGCTAGATGATACTGAGGGGTACATTTTGGCTAGACGAGTAGGAACCAAATACCAGCGAAGTAGCGTTTTATAATTGGATTCAATAAGATCAGTGTTAATTGAGATCTTTGATAAAGTATGAGCCGCATTCTGCCATGTATCCAGATCTAACAAACTATTTAAATCCCTCTCCCATTGGGTCATGTAGGACAATTTAGTGAGGGGATCAACAATGGATGCATAGATAATGGATAAACGACCTCACATCATCCCACTTGCCCCACAGGAGACCTCAAGGGAAGTAAGCGCACAAGGTTCTGGGAGTAATCTAAGTTTGCTAGTGATAAAAGATCGAAGTTGGCGATAACAAATTATCTCTCTGGGAGGCATCTGATATTTTGTCAAAAAATGTTGAAGGGACCGAGGGCGAAACCCATCTAAATAGTTTCCGATACGCAACAAACCCTTATTCAACCACCATTGGAACACCGATGGAGATAGACCCGGAGCAAACTCAGGATTACCAAATACTGGAGCTAATGGGGTATGTGGAGAGGAGAAAGGTTTGCGCGCTCGCCATCTATCCCACACCGATAATGAATAAGATAAAGTAGGGCACAAAATAGGAGGACGCAATCCACTGGGAAGCCACATGAGTACCGATAGCATATGGATGGCACGATAGAGCCTCAATCCCAACCCACTGGGGGACATACCCCCTGGCCGTAGTACATGATAACTGTGCTATTTGAGCCACCTGAAAGTAGGCCAAGAGATTGGGGAGTCCCAAACCGCCCTGCCTCTTCAAGGAGAATAAGGTAGACTTGTTAATCCTAGGGCGTTTTCCCCTCCATATAAATCTAGAGACTGCAGTTTGCAGTAATAACAGTTCCCGTTTTGGGGACCGTGATCGGTAACGTCCGGAAATAGTACAATAGTCTCGGTAAAAAGGTCATTTTAGTAGAGTTGATTCTACCAAACCAGGAAAGTGGAAGATCCTGCCAGTCTAGTAAGTCATTTTTAAGTCGTTTGAAAAGTGAGAGATAGTTGGTCTTGTATAGCGTCGAGGTAGATTTCGTGAGATGAATCCCTAGATAGGGGAGAGAACCAGAGGCCCACTGAAAATCAAAATTTTCCTGTAGGAAATGAACCTCCGAATCGGGTAACGAGATATTTAGGGCAACCGTTTTAGACGAGTTAAGCATAAGACCAGAGGCCTCAGAGAACCAATGAAACAAATGGAAGAAACCAGGTAGAGACGTTCGAGGATCAGATATATACATGAGAACATCATCAGCGAATAAGGCGCATTTATGATCTTGTTGACCACAGTAGACGCCCGAGATCGTGGGATCAGTGCAGATAGCAAGTGGTTCCATTGCCAAAGCAAGCAATAATGGAGAAAGAGGACATCCCTGTCTAGTTCCTCGTTCTATCGAAAAAGGGGCTGATTTGGTAACGTCCGGAAATAGTACAATAGTCTCGGTAAAAAGGTCATTTTAGTAGAGTTGATTCTACCAAACCAGGAAAGTGGAAGATCCTGCCAGTCTAGTAAGTCATTTTTAAGTCGTTTGAAAAGTGAGAGATAGTTGGTCTTGTATAGCGTCGAGGTAGATTTCGTGAGATGAATCCCTAGATAGGGGAGAGAACCAGAGGCCCACTGAAAATCAAAATTTTCCTGTAGGAAATGAACCTCCGAATCGGGTAACGAGATATTTAGGGCAACCATTTTAGACGAGTTAAGCATAAGACCAGAGGCCTCAGAGAACCAATGAAACAAATGGAAGAAACCAGGTAGAGACGTTCGAGGATCAGATATATACATGAGAACATCATCAGCGAATAAGGCGCATTTATGATCTTGTTGACCACAGTAGACGCCCGAGATAGTGGGATCAGTGCAGATAGCAAGTGGTTCCATTGCCAAAGCAAGCAATAATGGAGAAAGAGGGCATCCCTGTCTAGTTCCTCGTTCTATCGAAAAAGGGGCTGATTTATATCCACGAATGGAAACCTGAGCGGACGGATTAGAATATAAGGCCCGTAACAGCTTTGTAAAATGAGGACCAAACCCGAACTTGTCTAACGTCTGAAACAAGTAGTCCCAAGACAGACTGTCAAACGCTTTCTGAATATCCAGTGATAGTAGTTGAATTTCCGTCTGTGATGACCCGTCCCAATTGGACTGCACAGCTGACAGTAATGCTAGAGTCCGACAAATTTGATCTGATGTTTGTCGACCGCTTATGAAACCAGACTGGTCATCATGAATATATAGGGCCAGAAATTTATGGAGGCATGGGGCCAAGATTTTAAGAAGAATCTTTAAATCGCAATTAATCAAGGAAATTGGCCGATAATTGGAGACCATAGAGGCATCTTTGAGATGACACTGATGAACGCCCTATTTTCATCCGGTAGTACCATACCCCCATCCCGCAAATAATTAAAATAGAGAGCCATATGGGGCATCAAAATATCAGGGAAAGCTTTATAATAAGTATTGGGAAGACCATCTGGTCCTGGGGCCTTATGAGGAGCAAGAGATTTTACAGCATTCCCGATTTCGTTGCCTTATATAGGCCGTTCCATCATCTCCCTGTGGGCCTACTGGAGGGGGGGAAGCGAGACAGACCCCAAAAAGGTGTCAATAGATAAAGAAGTACCCCCCTGGGGAGAGATATAAAGTTTAGTGTAAAAAGACTGAAATTTGTGGAGAATCTTACCAGGGTCCTGGGATAGCGAACCATTTTCCAATCTGAGTTTGGGGAGAGCCGCCTGGGAATGCCTGGGAGTCAGCCTGCGTGCTAACAAAGTGCCAGTTCTGTCCCTCCAAGTAAAGAATTTATGATCAGACCAACAAAGTTGTTTGTCAGCAATGGTAGTAAGACATAAATTAAGTTCCAGTCGGGCCTGGTCAAGTTTAAGTAACAAATCCGGACTGGGATTTTGCTTATGTTGAGCAACCAGGTCATTGTAAATTTGAGTTTGAGTGGTAAGTAGGTCATTTCGAGCTTTTTTAGGTCGAGAAGAAAGCTGAATAAAACATCCCCTGACCGAGGCATTATGATCTGCCCACTTAAACGCCGGGTTCGTGTCCTCTGCTTTACTGAGTTTAAAAAATGCTTGCAAGTGTGAGGAGATTTCCCGACAATGAGAGGGATTACCCAAGATTGAGTCATTTAGACACCAATGAAAAGCCATCTTACCAGGTGTCCCGGATGACAAAGTTATAGAAACTGGGTCGTGGTCAGACCAGGGCGTAGAGAAAATTTTAGCAGTAAGAAGTCTGGGGAGTGAATTTGTATGAAGAAATATATGATCAATGCGGGAGTAACTGTTATGAGCCCTGGAGTAATGGGAATAATCTCGAGAAGTAGGATTAGCTTCTCTCCATGCATCAATAAAGTCATAGCGATATAATAGTTGGGCCAACTTACGGCTCCGTCTAGAAGGGGGCTGAAGCGTAAAAGTTTGGGAACGATCCAGAGTCTGGTCCAGTGCTAAATTGGAGTCACCGGCCAGAATAACATCACCATCAAATTCCTTGGCAATAGAGCGTAGCAGGGACTGAAAAAATTCCACCTGGATTCGTAATTGGAGTATAATAAATTAGAAAGGTGGTTAGGTTTCCTCCCAAGTGGCCTTTTACCAGAAGATAACGCCCCTCCTTTTCCTGGACAATTTTAGATTCGGTAAAGGACAGTCGGCGAGAAAAGCAAAAGGCCACCCCTCGTTTCTTCTCCATAGCATTAGCAAAAAAGCAGACAGGGTAGTTTTTATGGATATATTGCAGAGAGAAGGAGGGGGAAAATGCATCTCCTGCAGGGCAACAATATCCGTCCCAAGGGTATGGTATGAGCTAAAAGTCTGTATGCCTTTGGAGGGGGAATTGAGCCCCTGAACATTCTGAGAAAGTAGATGAATCACTCCTCTAGTAGACCATAGGGAAGTCATTATAAACAATCAAGGAACTAAGAAGGATAGAGACCCTCCATTCCTGACAAGTGAAAATATTCTGAAGTGTCCCTAAATGTCACCAGCTGACCCCGGAGGAAAACAAAGAAAGATAAGAAGAGAAGAAGTGGAGAAAAAAAAATGAGAAAAGAGAAGACATGCGGAGCACAAGAGTAACCCAAGAGCGGTACACGGAACAATACTAAATAAACGAAGTAGACTATGTACCAAAATGAACAGAGCAATAGCCCTGGGATGGAGTGGAATGGATCTGCCCAGAGAAACTATCTCGGGGAAGAGTCTTCCAGTGAAGGAGAGAGCAAAGACACTCTCTGGCACCGACTGTAAGTAACCCATCAGCAAGATATCAAAACGTGTAGTGCATATAAATATAAGAGCAAAACAATCGAACATTCTTAAATTATATTCAGCAAACAAATGCAATGTAATCCCCCGGTCCCCTCCACCGCCCCCCCACAACAACAAAGCAGCAGCGGCCAACGCTCCCCGGAGCCACAGAGCGGTCCACCGCCTATCAAAAAGCACAGTGAAAGGACCCCAAAAGGATAAGGAAGCTTCCGTGACCCACTCTTTTTAGAATTTGGCGTAGTCCACAATGGCGAGAGCGGCAAAGGGTGAGAAGCCGATCCCGTAGGGGAATGGAATGCTGGACTGCGAGAGATAACACCCAGCTGAAGCAGCAATTCCTCTCCATCCTAGAATGTAGAAAACCCATAGGGCTTGCCATTTAGAGTGAACTGCAGGTGAAATGGGTAGGCCCAGCGATATCTAACGCCCTTCTGTACTAAGTGAGAGAGTAGTGGCTTGAGGGATCGTCGCTTCTTGATAGTGAAGACATCAGCAAAAATTTGTATCTCAAGCTCCAAGTCCGGATTCTCTCTGCCAACCACTTCCGCTTCCTTGAGCCGGAAAAAATGAGGCTTGACGATGACATCCCTGGGAGGCCCCCTGTCAGGGCAGGAACGATGGAATGGGCAGGCAGGCCTATGGTAAGGTCACGCAGCAACTGACCACAGCCACTAGCCACAGACCAGAGTCCCTCAGGGTGCGGAGTCTAAGCCCCAGGATACCCTTCACCAGAGCCCCTGAAGGTGGGGATGGACGTGACGCAGCCTGAGACCAGGTCGCGGCCCCCGAGTAACCCCAGCTGCGGTAACGACTGCCGTCAATGGCGTACAGCTGGTGGGAGCTAGATGGGAACACGTGTAGCGTAGTCAGACAGGCCGGGTCAATAACAATGGAGCAGACAGTACTAGACGGTAGGCAAAGAATACTCAGGTCACGGGCCGGGTTCAGCAACGGAAGGTCAGGTAAAGGGTTAAAGCAGCGAATAGTCTTGTCCAAGCAGAGTCGGTTACCAGGAGAGCAATGAGAACAGCACAAGAGCTTGCGACAAGGGAACATACAGGACACGAATGCAGAGAGCACTTGCAGACAGCAGGCTTAAATGTGATCAACCACACCCTTCTGAGGAGGGGCCGCAGAAGCCTGAAGGCATAAAGGTTCCCACCATGCTTTGCAGAAACCTAAGATGGATGCCAGCACATGGAGATGCACAAGCTCTGAGGAAAGGTAGGACCTTGACACCCACCCTGCTGAGGGGGGATCAATGCTCTATGGATACGATCTATCTCAAGATGAAGGTCATTAATATTGGGCAAAGCAGACCACATGAGGGTTTGTGTGCAGCTAGTGAGCTCCTTAACCGACTCAGGAAGACCTCGAATGCGAAAATTGTATCGCCTGGCCCGATTCTCCAAATCATCAATTTTAGAATATGCTTCCTCCAGGCAATCTTGCAAGTCGGTAATCATGTTGGAATTTTGAGAGATGCTATGGGCTGTCATATCAACTTTAACCTCGATACTGTCCAGGCGTTTGCCCAGGGCCTGGAAATCCTGCTTAAGGTCAGCCGCCAACTTTGAGGTAGCTCTATCTTGTGTCTTGGAAATTCGCTTTAACGAATTTCTCCTTACCGTGAGTACTCGCAGTTGGATGTGCAGAAATCCCCCATAAAGCTGTGCGAATCTCGCTTACCACGACTGCAGCTAAACTACACAATTCCTGCCCATCCAACTACTTTTAGCTTCTGTTGAGATGTGGGGGGTGGAGCTCCCTATACCTGGAAATGATCACACGACACTTTCAGGTTGCTGTTGGAATTCACATAGAGACTGGCTTCAGACTCAGCCCCCGGTTTTATTACAAACACACACGCCCCCCACATGAATAAGGTCAATTCCCTCCCACAGAACAATGCAATGGGGAGTGCCTATACACAGGATGTACATTCCGATTGGAGCATAGCCTTTCCTATTATCTATCCCCCATGAGCCTTCTGAGGTCAGCAGACTTCCTCCCCTTCCACCCATGAGCCCTCTGTGGAGAGCATTGCTCCTCCCCTTCCCCCCATGAGCCCTCTATGGAGAGCATATTTCTTGTTCCAGCTCCTAGCAGTATGTTCATTCCCTGTACAAGCATTCCCTAGAAACATCAGTCTGTACCTGGATGGGCCCGATACGATCTTTATTAAAACACATCCATCCGGATACAGTTCAGGTCGGTAATGGGTTGTAAGATATGCATAAGCCTACACGCAGAGTTCGTACCGCTTGGCGCCTTGCGTTATGAAGTCCATGTGGTACTATGCTGCTGATATGTGGATACAGGCCCGCGGCCCACCGCCAGCGGCATTCGCATCGAATGCCGTGGTGGTATACACGCCGGTCTATAAGCGCAGATCTGCTATCTCATCCATTACCGAGCTGAGTACTGTAATACATACATTGTACACGCGCATGGCCCAATTGCAGCCTTCAGAGCTTTAATTAAGCGACACGAGAGACATATGAATAACACTCATATATGACACATTTAAAGTTCAACCAACAATACAAAATTTCCATGACACTTGTTCGCGTTGCAGCAAATCTGCGAACCAAGCTATCAGGGTCGCGTCACCTGAGTATTGTGGCAGGTCTGGAGGAATTGTTGGCGAGGAGGCAGGGCTGTCATCTGCAGGCTCTGGACCGCTATTCTGGCTGGAGAAGATAGCAGCGATCTCGCTACTCAATGGCGAGGAAACAGGGGAGTCACAGCCTAAGGAACAGGCCGAAGCCTGGGACTCTGGCGCTACAGGGCTGGAAGGCGACCAGGGGGGCTGCAGGGGGTCACTCACCCTAGCCGGTGATGCTGGCACAGTCCTCCTCGATCCTGGTGGGGATGAAGTGCCTGATTTTCCCCTCTGGGGGAGAGGTGCTGCTGTGGAAGAGGCAGAGGAGGTTACAGAAGCCACAGGTGCCGATCCGGGCGCCATCTTGGGCCTCCCAGTCCCCGCAGGGAGCAGCATCTGGGAGCCTCCACGGCTCTTCCCCGCCGCCTTTCCCGGCATCATGCGGGTGTCCGAGGTCCGGTAAAGGTCTGGGGGGGCCCAGGAGCTGCTTCACACCATGCCCTTATATGGGCTGTTATCGGTGCCGGAGGTGTGCGGAGCTATCGCCGGGACATCCGATCCCGGGGGCTGCGCATGCACCCTCAAACTAATTTAATTTAAAAAGAAATCAAATGGTGTTAATAAAACTTAACTCAAGCGATTTTACCTGTTAAAAATTGTAGAGAGATATAAAAGTATATTCGGTCTAAAGGTCTAATTGGCCTATAATGTACAAAAAAGTTGCAGAGTATAATGGGCATCAATTATCCATCCAAGCGTAACAGGATAAAGTTGGAAAATATAATGGGCATCAGATATCCATCTAGGTATAACGGCATAAACTTAAGGGAAATCAAAAATTAATTTAATTAAAAAATAATTTTAGAGTATTTATTTATATGTAAGTGCTGTTTGGTGCATAAGTCTGTGGCTTCCCCCCCCCCGGGTCACCCCATTATCTCTGGCTGTGATAGCCTTACACAAAATACAAGTTGTTTGGTGGATAAATATTTGCACCCTCATGTCCCTTTCCTCTTGTGTGAAAGATACTATAGATCTCTTGAAGATCATTGATGGTGAGTGTCCAAGATGGTGACTGGAGCGGCTGCTTGATCATGAGCTTCAGTGCCCTACAGTGCAATCTGCTGCCATCCGGGTGGTAATGGGCTCTAAAGGGTCACCGGAGGTCCTGCGACCCCTGCCTGACATCCGAGGAGGGGTGCTTGTCTCTCCCGCGGAGCTCCGGGTGTTTGTGGCCTACCGCGGCCAGCAAATCCGCAGTCTTTCCTGCGGTCGCGGCCGGAGCGAGACGCCGGAGCGAGACGCCGGAGCGAGACGCCGCCGCTCCACCACCCGACCCTCTGCTATCGGGCCCGCCCCTGGGGATGTCTGTGTGTGGCCCCCTGGCCTCTCTCTTATCTCCGGGGATCACACAGGGCCTGCACAGTCTGCAATAAGGCCTGGAGCCCCAACGTGGTGGAGGAGAAGCCCCTGACAGGCCTGGAGGCCTACCCCATCTGCCCCCTTTCTATGGGGGATGAATTAGAGGCTTCTGTGCCCCCTTTTGAGGGCCTTCAATGCTGCCGTCCACCTGACCTGGCTGTCGTGGACCCACTTGCCCCATCTGGTGCTGAGACCCTGGGGCCTACGCTCGCTCCGCCTGGCGCTTCATCACCCTAAGGAAGGTATCGTTCGAGTTACAATTTCAGCCTATACCTACTCCTCCCCCTCAATTGTGACAATTTTTTCTACAATTTAATGGCTATGGCGGGACGCATGAGGTGCTCCGCAGCAATTGTTCTTATGTAAACGCAACCCCGCTGGGGGACACGCACGCATAGCCAGGGAAGATGACTATTTGATCTCCCTGCACCGTGCCATCGGAACATCTACCTCGGCAATAGGGCTTCTACACCCCTGCATGTAATCTCTACCAGCTGTAGGTGCTTGTGAAATACCTGGGCTTCACCTAAAAATGCATCGTACCCCACGCACCAAACCCAAACTCCGGGCCCAGCAGCAATCTCCTCTACATAGCCACACTGCCAAGATAATGCCCAGCCCCCCAGAGCCTGACAACGTTACACAGCTTACCAGGGATCCGGAGTCGGATGGCGATAGCAGCAATTCCCCTTGGGTCTGACCGACCCCCTTGAACAAAACCCTGAAGCCTTACTACACAAATTCTGCACCATAGTGCAAGAGGAGATCACAGTTGCCTCTTGTAAATTATCGTCTGATCTGGTAAGAGGCCTAAAAGAATTGGGTCACCGTGCCCATCAATTAGAACAACGTATGGATCTGGCGACTACGGTCTTGGAGGGCCATGAAAAGGAGGTGGATGATCTGCATGCTGAGCTGGACACTTTAAAAGATAAATTGGAAGATGCTGAGAATAGGGCCCGCAGAGACAACATCCGCATACGCGGGGTTCCTGAGGTAATCACTGATCTACAGGGTACAGCTACCACCCTCTTCCAGGAACTGGCTCCTGAGATCCCCTTGGAACGACTGGAATTTGACCGTATTCATAGAGCTTTAGCTCCTAAACCCTCGGAGGGCCCCCCAAGGGACATAATCATTAAATTCCATTTTTACCGCACCAAAGAGCGTCTACTACAGGCGGCTCGGAATCGTCCGGCTCTGGAATTTCAGGGTAACTCCATTCAGCTGTTTGCAGATTTGTCTCCAGTCACGATTGCAAAACATCATACCCTGAGACCCTACCTTCAGATTCTACAATCAGCTGATATCAAATACAGATGGGGTTTCCCTTTCAAGCTCTCTTTCTCCTTTCAAGGTCGTCAGTTCCAAGCTTCTTCACCTGCGGATCTTCGCCGCCACTTTCAGCAACTGAAACTGGAATTACCACGCTCCCAGACTGAGGAGGCTACAGTTTGGGAGCCCCGCGGGCATGTGGAGTCTTCACGTAAATCATCTCCTCCAAGCCAGAGTAGCTCTCAGGCTCTTCGATATTTACAGGCCCAGCATTTCTAGGAAGTTTCTGCGAGTTGACATTCTGGGGGTTTTTTACTAAAGCTAGAGAGTGCAAAATCAGGCTCACTTCTGCAAAGAAACCAATCAACTTCTAACCTCAGCTTGTTCAATTAAGCTTTGGCAATAAAACCTGGAAGCTGATAGGTTTCTATGTAGCAGTGAGTCTGATTTTGCACTCTCCAGCTTTAGTGAATAAACCCCTCTATGTCCAGTTGGGTATTCACCTTTGCTTTTTACTTTTTGAGATGCGGGCAACACTGCCCACAGATGTTTCTACGCAGCTATGTCATGTCGCACTTTTTTCGCTGCAGCCAATGCCTCAATAACCATGCTAGTTCTGTATAGATGCTTCTATTTATGTTATTGTTGATAGGCAGAACTGGCGGTGGATGTCTGGCCGCGGGTATGACTCTGTTCACTGGGCAGGCCCGTGAGCAGTTTCATTCCTCCGGTTATTTTGGAGTCTCTTCATTTTTGGGGCTTTGGCTGACTGAGATTCCTATTGCCTTACGAGTCACTTACAGACCACCTATTCGTGGGTGTATTAGCCTAAGCTGTTTGCTTTGTGTTTTCTTGTTTTTACTAAGTCAGCTCCTCAGCTTCGCAGCTATCAAAAGCCGGATGAACTTCATAATGGTCAATGAAAAACTGACGCCTATACTGTTAGACACTCACACAAAATTCCTGCAGACATGGCATCCCTGGCTTGATATAGCCCAACCATCGAGATTCGACCAGTCCCTTTTGTCGATATAAAATTTACATATCAGTTTATTTTTCTTTTTTTTTTCTGCTGCGATCCCCCTGGAGCCCTTTTTTGTTTTCGTTTTCATCTCCTTCCTCTTCGTTCCTCTCTTTCCTTTTGTCTAGTCTGTTTTCATGCTATGTGTACTGATTGTGATTATTGCTTTGAGTGCCGCACCAGCAATACTATATCCTTATGCTGGACTCCATCCGGAGCCCTGCGTGTGGAATTCCCATTTTTGTTCAGAGAGGTTCCATCTCATATCATCTCCGCTTTCTATATGCTGATATAGTGACAATTTTTCCTTAGAGTTTATATTATCATTGGCCTATAAACGTTTCCCATTTTTGCAACTTATTGTTTTCTCCCCTTTTTTTTTTTTTTCCTCTTTCTGTACTCGGCACTTAAGTATGCTGTTTATTTCTATGTCTCTCCATCAGTACGTATCTTGTAATATTCAGCGAATACCTTGTATGTTTTATTCCTGTTGGTCAATGTATCTGTTTTTGACTGATTCACTGCTCCTATCTATTCTATAATAAAATTCTTTGTAAAAGAAGATCATTGATAGTTTACACGTGCCTACGGGCATGTGGTTGGTTGCTATTGACATAGAAAGTTTATACAACGCTATTCCTCATGAGAAGGGGCTTTTAGTTATAGCTGAACAATTATGCGAACGGGGTCTGGCAGCATCCGAATATAACAAATTTGTGTTACAATTATTGAGATTTATTCTAACACGTAACGTGTTTATGTTCAACTTCTCCCACTACCTCCAGGTGCAGGGGTTGCGATGGGTACTCGTTGTGCCAAATTGTATGCCAACCTGTACCTGGGGGGGTGGGAGAGGGACTTTTTTGCACATGAAGATCTTGACCATTACCTCCAACATGTTCTTTCCTGGTATCGCTATATTGATAATATCCTGATGGTTTGGTCGGGCACATACACTGAACTTACTAATTTTATGACCATATTGAGTTGCAATGATTACAATCTAAAATTTACCATGTCATGTCTCCAAGAGAAAAATCAAATTTCTGGATGTACAAATATTCATAGAGTCAGATGGCTCTTTGGGATCATCCCTGTATATGAAGCCTTCTGTAAGCAATACTATTCTACATGCCTCAAGTTCCCACCCCCGCTCTCTAGTAAAGAGTATTCCTTATAGCCAGTATCTCAGGCTTAAACGAAACTGTACCAAAGATGATGATTTTATTCAAAAAGCTAATCTCCTCTATACCCGGCTACGAAAAAGAGGATATAGCCATTCTTGTTTAAAGAAAGCCTTTAATAAAGTTCATAAACAGGAGAGACACTCCCTATGTTTTAGAAAATCAAAAACAAAAGATGATTCTAGGGTAAGGCTTATTACTACTTGCCGACGGCAAGAAAATATATATCTCTGAACCCCATGGTTACATATAAATGAGCGCGCTCTGTAAAAAATAAGTTAGTTCGGAGTCATTACAGTCCAAGTCAACCGAATCCTACCGGTAATACCGGTTCCTTTTCCTGCCGTAAATGTAATTTTTGCAGCCTTATGCCAAACTCTGGGGAAGTTCTTCTCCCAGATGGTTCAGTCTACCTAATTAAATACAGAATTACCTGTCAAACACCAGCTATAGTTTATTTAATGAAATGCCTCTGCTGTTGTTTCTATGTGGGCAAAACAAAACATCATTTTTTTGAACGAATAAGAGATCCCTCATTAAAAATCATAAGATGGAAACCCCTATAAGTAGACATGTAGGTCTATGTCATAATTTTGATCTAGGAATGATTCAATTCATGGCCCTTGAACATGTTCCCCTACATGCACAAGGTGGGAATTATGATCAAACACTTCTCCAACTTGAGGAACGTTGGATCTATAGGCTTAATGCTACTCAATACCCAGGCTTGAATGAATCCTTGAGTTTCAAACCTTTCTATAATAAATTTTTGGCCTTGTCCTGACTCCCCTTCTCCCTTACAGACATTAGATAATCATTGAAATGTTTTCCCTCAATTACATAAAAATTTATTTATTTATGTATTTTGTATGTATAATTTGGTACTACAATTATTGTTGGTATTTGTTCATATTCTTATTAGGTTTATCTTTGGTTTAAAATCTGAACATGGTAATTTATTTTAATTATTGGATTCTTAAGATGTGGACCCCTATGACTTTTTTGGATGTGAATTAAATTACCAATATCTCCTACTAGAGCTTAATGTCCATTTGGCATTTGTATGGACGCCCAGGGCGTAGTCACCCTTGTACACTTGGTGGACTCCCCTTCATATACAACTGCAATTTTTGCACGGCTCCAAACAGCTTGAGATTAAAATACATTTAATTTAGAAGAACCATTATCTAATCTGGAATTTATTACTACTTCCTTAAACGCAAATGGATATATAGAATGCACTTTCTGGTGTATTTTTATTTATCCATTGAATTGGTGTTATTTAAATTTTTTTTTAACTCTTTTTCTTTGTATTTTTGATTCTAGTATTCAGGGGGCAATAGAGCTAAAGGCTGATTTGTTTGGATCAATCTTCAATTTGCCTAATTTTGTTTTTCATTTTTTTTATTTAATTACTATGTTTTTTGTTAATTCTTTGTATAAATTCGTTTGGCTGTAATTTTTCTTTTCAGCCACAAGATGGCAGTAGAATTGAGGACTGGTCTAATCAAGCCAGCTCTACTGAAGTCCCACCTGTATTGTTCCCTCTCTTAATGAGTTATGTCCTGTCAGCCTTTTCATTGTGGTAGTTTATTACTGGTTCGCACATGTGCAGTAGAGCCTTCGCACATGCGCAGTTGTATCTCAGACGTTCGCACCCGGCCAATGACGACATCGGCCGGCATGGAGGATATAAAAGAGGGTGGGAAATTTAAAAATGGCCTTTCTGCTAATCACCAGTGCACACTGTGTATCTTGGAGGCTGTTTTGGATCTGAACGAAGGTATTTAGATTGATCTATTTAATTGGGAGGGCTTCAAGAAAATGGTGACTTCTCTGTCACCTGAGGACTTGCTTTATATGCATTCTTTACAGTAGTGATTGGTTTTTCAGCTAATATCGTCTGGACTGAAGTCCTTTGCTGACACCTAGTGGTGGAATTGGAAACTGATCTTCAATTGAAATCTTTTTTCCTCACATTGTCCTTGCTACTTTAATTGCAATATTTAACAGGTAAAATCGGTTTAACTTTAACCCTTCATTAACTTATAACCTTTTCCTTATATTCCTTTTTGGAATTAAATTATTTTTTTATTTCCCTTATGTTTATTACGTTATGCCTAGATGGATATCTGATGCCCATTATATTTTCCAACTTTATCCTGTTACAATTAGATGGATAATTGATGCCCATTATACTCTTCAACCTTTTTGGACATTATAGGCCAATTAGACCTTTAGACAGAATATACTTTTATATCTCTCTACAATTTTTAACAGGTAAAATCGCTTAAGTTAAGTTTTATTAATTAACAACATTTGATTTATTTTTTTAAATTAAATTAGTTTTTGATCTCTTTGTCTATCCTATTATGTCTAGATGGATATTTGATGTCCATTGTTTCTTCTCCTGGTTGTGGACATATAGGTCAATTAGATCTTTGTTAGGTTATAACTATATATCCTTCTAAAGCATTTAACAGGTAAAATTGCCCAAAGCTAGCTTTAACCTAATGAATTATGTTCTCTTCTTCATATCTTCCATTAAATTTAATTAATTTCTTTTTTGTCTATCCTTTTATGCCTAGATGATATTTCATGCCCATTATATCCTCTACAACTGTTTTGGATGTGTAGGCCAATTAAGATCTTTGTTACTTCATTTTTTCCTAGCTCTGTGAGCTTTCACATCTGGATGGTGAGCCATTGAGTCCCATATATACATATATTTGATTAAATACTTTGATATAATTACCAAACAACTTTACTATATCCAATACATTTTCCTTTTAATATACCTTTAGACTGCCTCGGCTGTTGAAATTCCTTTAAAAAATCTCCCCTGAAGAAGCCTGTGAAGGCAAAACATGTAGGGAGTAACTACAATTACTAACAAACCAAGTTTGAATCTCAGTTTTACCCTTAGTACTGAAATTGTTTTTATGTTTCTGTATTTTTTCCTTTCTTGTGTTTTTTACAAAAATACGAAATAATAATTATATAACTTTTTAATATGTTTAGTATTCATGTACCCTGAAAGTACATCTTCTCTATTGAATATTTGCAATTTTAAGGGATGTGGTGCAATAATCATATCTGGTCGCCTGCTCGCCACTTCACTGTTATATACTAGGCCTAATTAACCAAACAGCATGTCTTTGGAGTTTTGGCAGAAACACACCAGTGTGGAGAAAGCATGCAAACTCCAGATAGGTGCAGCCATGACTGGGATTAGAACCCATGACCCAAGTGCTGTAAGTTCTGAGTACTAACCACTAAGCCACTGTAGCAGACAGAGTTTGAGCTGGAATGTAGAATAGTTACATGACTAAAGAGAATGAAGATATATCATTATATTGGCACATAAAAACGCTAATGGCACAAAGTCCGTGCTTGTACGCCACCTAGCGACCATATCCAGCATTGCTCCTAGAATTGTGTCTAACTGGACTGTGTATTTACTAAGGGAAGTGTGCCTAGAAAGTAGACTCTTTTCCAATCAGCTTTCTAGACTCTTTTCTGAAGAATGACATGTCTTAATTGATTGAATTGAGTCTGCCTCAATGTTCAGCGTCTGCTGGTAGACTCGTTTCTTAGGGCCTTTTTGTTCACATGAAAAAACTGTTATTTTGCTAGAAAATTACTTTGAACCCCCAAACATTATGTATTTTTTAAAGCAGAGACCCTAGAGAGTAAAACAGTGGGTGTTGAAGTCACACAGTATTTGCAATTTTTCAAACACTTAATTTTTTTGGAAAAATACACTTTGAAATCTTAATTTAAAAAAAAAACAATATATTGCCACATTATTTGATAAAATATAAAAGATGATGTTATGTTGAGTAAATAGATACAAAACATTACTTGCTTTAAAACTGCACACGCCTGTGCAACGGCTACAAGCTACGTAAATATTTAATATTGATAGGCGGCGCTTTAAAAGCCTTTACAGGTCACCACTTGATATTTACACAGAAAGGCTAGTGCTAGAATTACCTCCCTCGATCTGACATTTGCGGCGATACCTCACATGCTCGGTGTAATCTCTGTTTACATACCGACATGAGACTAACATTTGCATTCGCCTTGGCACGTAAGCACGGGTAGAAGGGGGCGAGGGTAATTTTTTTTTTTTTTCTAACACTCTCACTTTCTTTCTTTTTTTTGGATCACTTAGTTATCACAGACAATGTAAAAATCTCATATGATAGCAATAGGCAGTGACAGGTACTCTTTTTCTGAGAAATCCGGGGTCTCTCCTCTGCCCTTAAATCATCTTATCACACCAAAATCAGTGATCAGATGCTTTCCCAATTTAAAAATGGCGCTGTTAGCTTCCAGTTTCTTAGACCATAAAGATGATTTGAGCCATTCTGGTCTCCGATCAGCTCTATGGGCAGCTGGTGGAACTGCCACCTGCATTCTCAGATTACCCTGTGGGATGGGAGAGCCCAAGAAAGCCGTGATCCCGTTCACCTGGATCTGAATTCCACTGTGGACACAGCGGACGGGGGGCGCAGCGTGTTTATACAGCCAGAGCATGTCCTAATTGGTAGATGATTTATCCATAGAAGTTGAGCAAGAATGAAAGTACAAATGTATCATGCTTTGCAAAGCTCTTTAAGCTGTCTAGAAGCTTTCAAATGAGAGGTCCATATTTGCCGTAATAGTTTAAATTTGTGAAGTCTGTAGCTTTTATATGCAAGCATGAGTTAAAAATTACCCTGGGCGTTAAGTATGTTTTCAATTTTGTATAGACTGGGTGTAATATTGTATTTCCATAGACTTGAAATTGTTAGTCTAGCAGCAATTACGGTAGTTCTAAATTGTGTTGGGTATGTCTCTACATTTAAGCTTAAAACTGCCATGGTTGTTGTGAGTGGGGTTAAACGCTAGAAAAGCTTAAAACAGAATTCCAGAAACGGAATATTTTTACAACTCCAAAATACATATTTATAACATTTGCATCCTATCCTATTGCATCATCCTATATGACATTCCCATCTCCAACAGGTAGAGTTACAAGAAGGGAATATCTCAGGTTATCTATACGGGGTTAGATATCTATTTAAAATGTTTTCTGCATTTTCCCAATGTTCAATACGTGTAGATGATTTATGGTTCTAATTTATAGCCTGTTGCCATTTTTCCAAGAAAAGTAATGGCCAAGTTCTGCTTCCCATTTCACCATGTAAGAGCTTGTTTCATTAAAAAAAGTCAGTTAACCATGCATAAAAAAGGAAATGCTCTTTTCTTTGACTCTATTAAAGGTTGTAAGCAATTAGCCAATATTTCAAGGGGGATTCTAAATCTGCTATTAATATGTGATTTGTTAAATTTGGTTATCTGGGATATTATGCGTTTACCCAACTAGGGGGTGGCTGAAAATATGTTATTATCAATGCAAAGAGATCATGTCCCTTTGCAACCTCCTTTGCTATAGAGCAACCCACAATTTGTTTTCTCATGATAACAACAGTTATTTCAATTGATCTAAGAGTGATGCATAATAATAAGCTTGCATGTCAGGTAGACCCAGGGGCGTATTTGCCGCAAGGCAAACAAGGCGTTTGCCTAGGGTGGCACTTTTCAGGGGGGTGGTTCTGTCCCCCTTTCCCACGGAAGGGACAGGGGCTGCTGTTTCTTACCTGTCTCCACGGCTTCATGTCTCACTTCGATCCGGTCTATGAGGCGCTGCTGCAGGAGGGGTGGAGAGGGTGTGTGTCTGGTGTCTTCATCTCCCTGGGGTTTGATCACAATGTGGGTGGGATGACATGCCACCATCTCATCTGGCAACACCCCTGGGATCACTGGGCAGCCTGTCCCTCCCTCTGCAAGCTCCACCTCCTTGCCGGTGATTGGCCACAAGATCTGTAGCTCAGGAAAAGCACACAGGCAGCCAATCACCATTGAGGAGGCGGAGCTTGGAAAGGAGGAGCCAAGCAGCAGCGCAAAGATGGAAGAAAATCGAGTGAGGGACCAGCCGGAGCTGGTAAAGAGGAGCAGAGCGTTCGGAGAAGGAAGACAACTGATTGGTAAGTGTCTGTGCCGTGCGGCCAGGATCTGGGCAAAGCAGATGGTGCTGCTGCAGCCAGATATGCTGGTTGTGGATGGGAGAGGGTGGGAGCCCAGGCTGGAGCAGGGGTCAGCACAGCAATGCAAGCATCATTGGTGTCAGCGAGAGTAATAGTGGCCCACCATTGGGGTCAGCGGGAGGAATAGCGGCCCACTGTTGGGGTCAGCGGGAGGAATAGCGCCCCACTGTTGGGGTCAGTGGGAAGAATAGTGCCCCACCGTTGGGGTCAGTGAGAGGAATAGTGCCCCACTGTTGGGGTCAGCGGGTGGAATAGTGCCCCACCGTTGGGGTCAGCCGGAGGAATAGAGTCCCACCTTTGCGGTCAGTGGGCAGCACTCTAATATGAAGGGGTGGAGCCTAAAGAGTAAGGGGTGGAGTTTACAAATGAAGGTGTGGATCTTAAACAGGAAGGGGTGGGACAAATTTAGATGCGGGGGGTGCCCGAGTTTAGTCTTGCCTAGGGCAGCACAAAACCAAAATACACCACTGGGTAGACCCATGCTTCTTTTAGATCTTGGTGTAATGAGTAAACTGAAGTCAATTCTGTTTTTTTTCCCTTGCCAAATAAATGAATTGAGTTTTAATACGTTTTGGTGGGATTGGAAAGGGTGGGGATCTAAATTGATAAAGGAGTTTTGGTAAGATTTGCATTTTAAAAGCTGCAATCTTTCCAATCCATGAAAGTTGTATTTTAATAATGTATTGCATATCTTTAAGATCTTTTAAAAAAAATTAATCAATACAATGAATCAAATAGTTAGAGTGGAGGCATGGATCCCCAAGGGTAAAACATAAAATTTGTTTTGTTTGATTTTGTAATAAGATACTCTGCCAAATAGCTCAATACATTTCTGAAGTGGGAAACCACTGCTTCTGACAGTGACATGATGATGTCATCCGCCAACAAACCAATTTTATGTACTTCTTTTTCCTATTGTTATCATAGGGTCAGATCTTATTAATTCTATGAAGGGTTTGATAACTAGTATTTTCACTATGACATTTTTATTATTGGAGATAATGGACATCCTTGGTCAGATTAAAGCTTTTGGATTACATCTCTGATATAAATATTTTTGCTGAAGGTTGTGTGTACCTTGATATTATTGCTGAGTGTATGAAGCTCGTCAGACCAAAATGACATAGGGTATGAGAAATACACACTATTGGCAAAAGTATTGGGATGCCTGCCTTTACAACCACATGAACTTTAATGGCATCCTAGTCTTAGTCCATAGGGTTAAATAATGAGTTGGCCCACCCTTTGCAGCTCTAATAGCTTCAACTTTTCTGGGAAGACTGTCCACAAAGTAATAGTGTATCTATGGGAATGTTTGACCATTCTTCCAGAAGCGCATTTGTGAGGTCAGGCACTGATGTCTGGCTCGCAGTCTCTACTTTAATTCATCCCAAAGGTGTTCAATCAGGTTGAGGTCTAGACTTTGTGCAAGCCAGTCAAGTTCCTCTACCCCAAACTCGCTCATCCATGTCTTTATGGACCTTGACTTGTGCACTGGATAACAGGATCTACAGGTAACAATACTGATTTATCCCAGTTAATGGTCAGGCCAGATACCTGCCCAAAGTCACCAATTATACCCATTACATCAATTAACGAGGACCAGGTATCCCCCAGAAATAGGACATCATCTGCATATAAAGCTATTTTTTCCTCCCCTGATGTCTGCTGGAACCCCCGAACATCCAGCGTTCCATTGCTAGGGCAAAGAGAAGGGGCGACCGTCCCCCGAGCCAAAGGAAAGGTCTCCAAACATTCATTATTTACTTTTACTTTCGCTGTAGGAGCCTTATAAAGCAACCTAACCCAATTACTGAAGGAGGGACCAAACTGAAAGCCCCCAACACTTGCAAAAGATAATACCACTCCAGGCTATCAAAAGCCTTAGCTGCGTCAAGAGCCAGCAGAGCTCTTGATCCCATATTTAATGTTGGGATCTGTAAGGTACACTTGTCTTGAATCCTTGCCAAAAGTTTCACATCTGTGCACAACAGGGATATTGGTCTATTTAAAGGTGGTTTAAGCAGATCTTTTACTCCTTTCAGCAAAACAATAATAGTAGCCTCCATCATAGAAACAGGTAGAGTTCCTTCTAGTATCGCTCCATTACAAACCTGCAACAACTCCGGTAATAATACATCCCCATAATACTTATATATTTCTGCTGGCAGGCATTCCAGCCCTGGAGATTTCTGATTTGCGGTTTCCATTACCACAGCCTGCAACTCTTGTAAAGTTTTAGGAGCATCAAGCATTTCTCTATCTTCCCTACAGAGGCACGGAATGCTGAAATCTTAAAAAAAAAATCCCAAATTTCTGCTTCAACATCTACACATTGGGAACTATACAACCCCTCAAAATAGCTTTTAAAAGTATCCACAATTTCTGGGGAGTATGAGGTGGTTCTACCTGTGTTTGTTTTAATAGCAACAAAGCAGAGAGACAGAAAGCAGCAGGTCTCCTGTGATTACACAGTCTAATCACTCCCTAACACACAGTTAACCCTTTGATCACCCCAGATGTTAACTCCTTTCTGCCCAGTGTCATTAGTACAGTGTCCGTGCTTTTTATTAGCACTGATCACTGTATTAGTGTTATTGGAGTACTGTCATTAGCAGTTAGTCAGTTCCCACCCAGTGTCAGAATGCCCGCTGCAGTCCCACCATTACTAGTATAAAAAAATAAATAAATAAAAATTCCAGTATATATACCACCATTTGTACACGCTATGACTTTCACGTAAACTAATTAATGAACACTTATGGGTTTTTTTTTTAGCAAAGGCATGTAGCAGAATACATTTTGGCCTAAATTTATGAAGAAAGTTTATTTTTTTTTATTGGATATGTTTTATAGCAAAAAGTCAAAAATATTGGGGGAGGGGGGATTCAAAATTGTCAGTCTTTTATGTTTATAGCGCAAAAAAATATAAAACACAGAGGTGATCAAAGCTCTATTTATGGGAAAAAATTACACATTTCATTTATGACTGCGCAATTGCATGACCGTGTTAGTTAAAACAACGCAGCGCCTTATCGCAAGAAATGGCCTGGTTAGGAAGGGGGGAGGTAAATCTTCCAGAGGGCAAGTGGTTGACTGATCAATAGTATACTTGACTAAGTGTGTCTCCTGCAGGCAAAGTACTTATGTATTTTATGTTTTTGCTGCAGGAAAAACTGCCATTCTTTTCACAGGATCGTCCAACCCCCGGACATTCCAGGAGCATATATTTAGGGTTTTTTTTTTTTAAATTTAAATATTTATTCATTTTCCATATAAAATACATATTTCATCATTACTCTCGTTTAACATACAAAAACCAGCAGTTATATCCAAACCATTAATTATATTCCTTTCTATCTTTATTCCTATTACCTCTCCTCCCCTATCTAATACCCCGAAAACCAACCCCCCCCCCCCACAGGTAAACCCACCTACTCTGCATTTCTCCATGACATCTTTTCCTAGGTAATATATACTTTCACCTATCTCACTCTACTACTTCATATATTTTACCACAAAATCTTCCCATTTTCTCCACCTCCTGTAGTATAACCCCATCTTGTCTTCTTGCATATAATACAATTTCTCCATCCTACATATCTGGTTCACTCTTTCCACCCAATCCTCTTCTCTTGGCACCTCTGATCTATGCCAAAACTTAGGTATCAGACCCTTTGCTACATTCAGATAGTACCATATACCTGAATCCTTGTATTTATTCACTGATAGCTCTGTGCTATGTAGTAGACACACCTCTGGGTCCAATCCTATCTTTGTCCCAGAGATTATCCCAATTAAATGAACCATTGTCTCCCAAAAACCTTGGATCTTTGGGCACTCCCACCATATATGATATAGCGTACCTATCTTTCCACACCCCCGCCAACACTCTGGTGTATTTTCCCCACTATATATTATATTCAATGTTCGGTGCGATGTGCCATCTTGTTAAACACTTATAGTTTACCTCCACCTCTCTCATGCTTTATATTCTCGTGCGTTAGTCTATATATTTTCCTTTGTTTGTCTTCATCTATCTCTATTTCCAAATCCCTTTCCCATTTTACTATATACATTGGCTTTGTGTGTGTATCTAACTCAGTGAGAATCATAAACTTTTGCCGTGCCCCATTTCCCATCTCCTCGTGATTCCAACAACCTCTCAAACAAATTCCAATCCTTTCTCAATCCCAGAGGTTTCGGAACAAAGTTCCCAACAAAAGTGTTTTAATTGGTGATATCTCCACTCGTCTATCTTAATGAAAAGTTCCCTTTTGTCCTTTTTCAAATCCTTAAGTGTTCTCAATTCCTGTCCTTCCATAATATCCCTCAGTTGAATATCCTCCTTTTTAAACCATTTTCCTGTGCTCTCCTCCCTACCTGGAGGGAAATACTCTGTGCTCCTCAGTGACATTAATTGTGAATTAAAATCCCATTTCATAAGCTTGTGCATATTTAGGGTTTTACCTAACATACATATATCTCAAATATGCAGATATTGGATAAATTACCCCCACACACAAAAAAAATATATATATATAGTACATCTGGCTGTGTTTTCCATTTCCCTCTCTCATAATACTCAACCATAATATAATACTACAATAGTAATAAAGCAGTGTCTTTATCTCCCATCTAGTATATACATCTATATCATTATAAAGAACTGTGAACAAGTGTAATCTTTTAAAGCATTTATACCCCAGTCTACTTTTTACTAATGATACTCTCCTAAAGAAGGACTCAAACAAAAAAGAGCCTATAAAAAAAGAAAAAAAGCAATAATACCCAAAGAAAAAAAAAAACAACCCCCTTCCTTTCACACATACATTACCTGGCCCTCCTTGGGCTTAAAGAAGGAGCATTTAAAATATTTAAAAATACTTGCCCATGTGATAGATATTCTCTTATTAATGTGTAAGCATTCAGAGGTATCCTTAGTACACACTAAAAAAAGAAAACAATAACATAAAAAAACTCATGTAAAAAAAAAAAAAGAGAAAGAACACTTGATTCTTTCTACCACCATATATTGCCTTCTCCCGCTCTGAAAAAAAAATAGAAACAAAAAAAGATTATGCAATCAACTGCACCACCCTCCTGATATATGCATATTTAAGATAGAAATTTAGTCCCTTCCTGTCTGAAGCCTTTTCTCATTCTTCTCCAACAATGCCACTGCTTCTGCTAGAGCACCAAAAAAGTGGGTTTCCCCACAGGCTGCAACCCATAACCATGAAGGATATAACACAGCATATGACACTTCCAACTGCTGCAGCCTGAGTTTAACCTCCACAAATTTGGAAATTTCTTCTGCAAAGAGTGAGAAATCACTCCTACACTCCTCCAGCCTGCACCACATGGGCCCCCAGGATGTTCACAAGCCTGCCTGCCCAACAGTTCAGTCACCAGGCCACTCAGGTTCCAAGATTCTCACCCCAGAGTGCAGCACTCCTCGTCCCAGCCTCAGCTAGCCAGGTTGTAGTCTATCTGCAGTCTCACATTGCTCAGGCAGTGCACAGCTACTTAGGATGTCAGAGAAGGAGCAGGACTGAACACCTGCGTTCACATTGGCTCCTGCCCACACGCCCAGGTGCTATTTCTAAAAGACGAGTAGCCAAAAGTTTTGCAAAAATGTTGAGGTCTGAATTCAGAAGGGAGATGGGTCTAAAATTCTGGGGTTGAGTATTGTCCTTTCCTGGTTTTGGGAATGCAATAATTATGACTTGCAGCATTTTTTCAGAAAATTACTTGTTTTTTCCGCATAGTTATATACTTTAGTTAGATGTGGAATCAGTGTATCAACATTATTTTCGTAGTATTCTCCTGAGAATTCTCTGTGAGAATTCAGTTGGTTTGACTTTAAATTGTATAAGGACTCATAATATTCTGCAAAAATATCTGCAATTTTTTGAGGATTATTGGCAATTTTACCTGATTTGTTGTGTGATATTTTAGTAACATCATACTTAGTTCTACGTTGAAAAAGTTGAGAAGCCAATAGTTTACTTACTCTATTTCCTTGAGAATAAAAATTTAGTTTTCATTTTTGTAAAGTATTTATCTTGTTCAGGTATTAACATTTCTCTCAGTTCCTGTCTGTGAGCACTGAATTGTTTCAGCAAGGTCTCCTGGGGATTTTTCCTATAATTTGGCTATGTTACTTAGTAATAGAGAAATTTTTTGTGATCTCTCTTTTTTCCTATTAAAATATTCACTTAGGGTTTTTTTAATTTCTACCCTATATTCAGGATAAATGTGTTATTACGCTAGAGGTTGGTTCTAGTAAATGTCTCTTCACGCTTAAAGCGATTCTAAAGATTCATTTTTTTTTGTAAAATAACAAACGTCTATATTACCTGCTGTGTGTAGTGGTTTTGCACAGAGGAGCCTGGATCCTCCTCTTTTTGTGTCCCCCGCAGGCTCTCCTGGCTCCTCCTGTCTGTTGGGTGCGCCCACAACAAACCGATTGCTATGGAGGCACTTGTTGCTCCATGTGGCCATTCACACATGGAGCTGTGGCTTGACCCCGCCCCATCTCTCTCCTCATTGGTTGACTGGCTGTGATTGACAGCAGTTGGAGCAAATGGCTCCCCCTTGCTGTCTCAACCAATGAGGAGGCAGAGACCCGGAACAGCCGAGTCTGTCGTTCACATCACTGGATTGCACTGAAGCTCAGGTAAGTAGTGAGGGGGCTGGAGGAGCTGCTGCACACAGAAGGTATTTTACCTTCAGGCATAGACTGCATGAAGGTAAAAAACCATCAGCCTTTACAACCACTTTGATATCTAAATTGATATTACAACCACTTTGATATCTGGCCATGCCCCATATCTAAGGTGATAGAACTTAGAAGGTCTATCACCTTAGATATGGGGCATGGTCAGATATCAAAGTGGTTGTAATATGTAATATCAATGTTCTGTTTACTGGCAGCTGTAACCTTTTGTAGTAAAAATGTGTCTGTTAAGAAACAGTCAATTCTTGAGTGGGTGGATCTGAGGAGTGACTGGCTTGTACTCTTAAGGGATCCTAGCTAATCCCCAACAGAAGACTTGGTAAGGGAGGCTAGGACTACCCTTAAAAGTAAGTGAGCCTGCTCAGTGGCTGGAGAGTTTAGATGAAAGACAGTGAGGAAGATGTGAGGCTGAAGGCAGGAGCCTGGGAGGAGGCCCAGATGGAGAGAGGGGCCTACTGTCAAGGTCCTACCTTTCCTCAGGGCTTGTGCTGCTCCATGTGCTGACATCCATCTTAGGTGTCTGTAAAGCATTGTGGGATCCTTTATGCTTTCAGACCTCTGCGGCTCCTCCCAGGAGGTGGTGGCTTATCACATTTAAGTCTGCTGTTTGTAGCTGTCCATTGTATTCATGTCCTGTCTGTTGCACAGCAACAAACTCCTGTTCAGTTCACTCATTGCTCTCCTGGATACCGACTCGGCTTTGGCAAAGACTCCTCCTGGCTTCTGACCCCGGCTCTGGAGACCATTCCTCCTGGCTTCTGACCCCGGCTCTGGCGACCATTCTTCCTGGCTTCTGACCCCGCTGGTTCTCGACTTGATTATCCTGGAAGACGACCTCGGCAGGAGAACTTCTCTCCTACCAAGTCATCCGCTGTTGCTGTCGGACTTGCATAGAGTCTTGCCTTGTTTCTGTGTAAATAAACCTACCTTTAATTGCACCTCCTTGTGTGTCTGGCTCCTCGCTTCCTGACACTACACGAATGCCATGAATCCTGACGGTGCAGGTACGCCCTCGCTCCCAATGTTGGTTGCCAGACTTGATCAGCAAGATCTCTTGTTGGATCAGTTCGCTCAGGTGTTGCAGACACTGCTTGCACGCACAGTGCACCTTGCTCCTGGTGCAATTAGGCCGGTTGTCACTCCTGTGGTTGCTCCCGCTGCTGCTCCGGTTGTTGCGCCTACCTCTGCATCTGCTGCTGCACCTGCAGTGCCCAGAGGTGTGACTGGTTCAGCCCCCCTTCCACAGCGCTTTGGGGGGAGCCGAGTCAGTGTCGGGGTTTCCTTAACCAAGTGGGCATATATTTTGAGTTGATACCCCACGCTTTTCCTACTGAGAGGTCAAAGGTGGGCTTCCTAATCTTGCTGCTCTCGGACAAGACCTTGGCCTGGGCAAATCTTTTATAGGAGAACGATAACCCTGTGATTCACAAGTTTGCCGGTTTTGTTGCCTCCTTCTGTAGGGTATTCGATGTGCCTGCTAGCTCTGCCTCTGCTGCCAAGCTGCTCATGTCTATGCATCAGGGTTCACGGACCGTTGCCGAGTACGCCATAGAATTTCGTACCCTGAGGTGGGTTGGAACAATGAGGCTCTGGTGGCTGCTTTCTCTCATGGTCTCTCAGATGCGTTGAAGGACGAGATTGCAGCCAAAGAACTGCCTGTGGAGCTTGAAGCACTAATTTCCTTCCTAATCCTGATTGACACCAGGCTTAAGTGAAGGCTCAGGCCTTCACTTAAGGAGCGTCTGCGGAGGCCTCCTAACCGATTGGCGCCTACATTTTTTGTCCCACCCGTTCCTCCCTCTCCTACCACGCCTCCTGGGGATGGCTTGTCTGGCGGTGAGCCCATGCAGCTGGGGTTTGCTCAACTTTCCGAGGGGAGCGGGCCTCTCGGCGTCGGAAGGGTCGCTGCCTGTACTGTGGTCTCGGTGGGCATTTTCGGCAGTCCTGACTGGTCCGTCCGGGAAACGCTCGCACCTGAGATCCTGTCGAGGGCAGATATTGGCTGGAGTTTCCTCATTCCCGGTGTCTTGCAAAGATAAACCGCTAATCATCTAATCATCATTGTCCTCCCTTGGGCGGAAGGCTCGGTGATGGCCCAGGCGTTGGTAGACTCTGGTGCTGGCGGGTTGTTTATGGACAGCTCGTTTGCTGTCCAGTACTCCATTCCTCTGCAGGCTCGGGTTACTACATTGGTTCTCGAGGCGATAGATGGCAGGCCCCTGCAACTGCCGCAGGTTACCCACGAGACCCTGCCGGTTGAAGTAGCTATTGGGGCTGTTCACAGGGAGTTGGCCTGTTTCCAGGTAATTTCTTCCACGCACTACTCCTTGGTTTTGGGATATCCCTGGCTTCAGAAGCACAATCTGACCTTTAATTGGCGGTCGGCCGAGATTCTCTCATGGTCTCCACAGTGTGGGGCCGGTTGCATCTGTGGACCTGTTAAGGTGTTGTGTGCCTCCTCGGACTCTGTGTTGCCCACTGACTATGGGGAGTACCTGGACGTGTTTGACAAGGTGCGCGCCGGTACTCTGCCTCCTCATCGTCCATACGATTGTGCCATAGCCTTGCAACCCGGTGCCACTCCTCCTCGTGGCAGGGTGTATCCTCTTTCGGTTGCGGAGAATCAGGCCATGGAGGAGTATGTTGTGGATGCACTTTCCCGGGGGCACATTCGCAAGTCTACTTCTCCAGCAGCAGCTGGCTTTTTCTTTGTGAAAAAGAAGGGCGGTGAATTAATGCCTTGCATTGATTATAGGGGTCGAATCACAATTAAGAATGCTTACCCAATTCCGTTGATTACCGAGTTGTTCGACCGCCTCAAGGGAGCAACGGTCTTTACTAAACTCGACCTTAGGGCTGCGTACAACCTCGTACGGATCAAGGAGGGCGACGAGTGGAAGACCGCGTTCAACACCAGAACTGGCCACTATGAATCCCTGGTTATGCCCTTCGGGTCGTGTAACACGCCAGCGGTCTTTCAGGAGTTCATTAATGATGTCTTTCGTGACTTGTTGCAGCAGTGCGTGGTGGTTTACTTGGACAACATCCTGGTTTACTCTGCGTCTATGGAGTCCCATATCCAGGATGTCAAGCGGGTGCTGCAATGGTTACGTGAGAACGAGCTTTTCAGTAAGCTCGAGAAGTGTGAATTTCACCAATCCCAGGTTGCCTTTTTGGGCTACATCATTTCCGCTGTGGGATTTTCCATGGACCCTCAGAAGGTTTCGGCGGTTCTGCAGTGGCCTCGTTCCAGTGGTCTTTGGTCCATTCAGCGCTTTTTGAGATTCGCCAACTTTTGTCGGAAGTTTATCAGGAACTTCTCCACGCTGGCCAAGCCTCTCTCAGATATGACCAAGAAGGGCAGTAATCCCCACGAGTGGTCATCCGAGGCCATCTTAGCTTTCGAAGCTCTGAAATCCGCCTTCACTTCGGCTCCGATACTGTCTCATCCCAATCCTGGGTTGCTCTTTGTCCTCGAGGTTGATGCATCTGAGATGGGAGTAGGCGCCCTCCTGTCTCAGTGTCGGTCGCCCAATGGACCCCTACTTCCCTGTGGGTTCTACTCCAGGAAGCTTTCCTCCGCAGAATGCAACTACCATATTGGAGACAGGGAGTTGTTGGCCATTATTCAGGCTCTCAAGGAATGGAGGCACCTGCTCGAGGGTTCTGGTTCTCTTTCTCACTGACCACAAGAACCTGACGTATCTCTCGGAGGCTAAGAGGTTGACACCCCGTCAGGCCAGATGGGCTCTGTTCTTGTCGCGTTTTAACTATGTGGTCTCCTATTTGCCTGGCTCCAAGAATGTCAGGGCTGATGCCTTGTCGCGGCAATACTCTGAGCTGTCCAGGGAGGACTCTGAGCTGACCTCGGTCATACCACCGGATCAGATCCTGGCTGCCATTCGTACCAGCCTGAATGCTCCCCTTGGGGAGCAGATTTTGGCAGCTCAAACTGATGCTCCCTCTGAGAGACCGGCTGGCAGATGTTTCGTACCTGATGGATTGCGCACCCGCCTGCTGCGTACCTACCATAATTCCAAGACTGCCGGTCATCCGGGGAGGAACCAGTTGTCCTGGGTCATTTCTCATCTATTCTGGTGGCCATCTCTCCGTTCCGACATCGCCTCATATGTAGCGGCATGTTCTGTCTGCTCCCAGAATAAATCTCCTCGGCATCTTCCATTGGGCCTTCTGCAACCCATTCCCAATGGGGAGCGGCCATGGTCACACCTGGGCATGGATTTTATTGTGGACCTCCCTGCGTCTCTAGGCCATACGGTCATTCTTATGGTCATTGATCGTTTCTCCAAGATGTGCCATTGTGTTCCATTCAAGAAATTGCCGACTGCATAAGAACTGGCTACGGTTTTTGCCAGGGAGATCTTTCGCTTGCATGGGTTGCCTAAGGTGATTGTCTCGGACCGTGGGAGCCAGTTTGTGTCCAGGTTCTGGCGCACCTTCTGCTCCCAGTTGGGAATCAAGCTCTCCTTCTCTTCGGCCTACCACCTGCCCTCCAATGGGGCTGCGGAGCGTTCCAACCAGGCCCTGGAACAATTCCTTCGCTGCTATATCTCAGACCATCAAGACAATTGGGTCGATCTCCTGCCATGGGCAGAGTTTGCGAGGAACTCTGCTGTCAACTCCTCCGCTGGGATGTCTCCTTTCATGGCCAACTATGGGTTCCAACCCGCTGTATTGCCTGAGTTGTTCTCGCCACAGGACATTCCGGCTGTGGATAACCATCTTGCTGCCCTGCGTTCTTCGTGGGGGCAGATCCAGAGGTCCCGGCTGATCGTAGATGGTTGCCCGCTCCTTCAAACCAGGTCAGAGATCGGGTGTGGTTGTCCACTCATAACCTCAATCTTCGGGTGCCCACAACGAAACTGGCTCCCCATTTTGTTGGTCCTTTCCGCATCCTCCGCAGGGTGAACCCGGTTGCCTATGCCCTTGCTCTTCCTTCTGGGATGCGTATCTCCAATGTCTTCCATGTATCCCTGTTGAAGCCTCTGGTCTGCAATCACTTTACTGCCTCACTGCCTCGGCCCCGTCCTATCCGGGTTGACAGTCATGAGGAGTATGAGGTGAGCCGCATCCTGGACTCTCGGTTGGTCCGCGGTCGGGTGCAGTTCCTGGTCCATTGGCATGGTTATGGTCCCAAGGAGCGTTCCTGGGTTCCTTCCGCGGATGTTCATGCTCCTGCCCTCCGCACTTTTCACACCCGCTTTCCCCAGAAGCCTTATGTTGAGCCGCAGAGGGGGAGGGGCCCTTGAGGAGGAGGTACTGTCAAGGTCCTACCTTTCCTCAGGGCTTGTGCTGCTCCATGTGCTGACATCCATCTTAGGTGTCTGAAAAGCATTGTGGGATCCTTTATGCTTTCAGGCCTCTGCGGCTCCTCCCAGGAGGTGGTGGCTTATCACATTTAAGTCTGCTGTTTGTAGCTGTCCATTGCATTTGTGTCCTGTCTGTTGCACAGTAACAAGCTCCTGTTTAGTTCACTCATTGCTCTCCTGGATACCGATTCGGCTTTGGCAAAGACTCCTCCTGGCTTCTGACCCCGGTTCTGGCGACCATTCCTCCTGGCTTCTGACCCCCGGCTCTGGCGACCATTCCTGGCTTCTGACCCCGGGCTTTGGCTACGATTCCCGCTGGTTCTCGACTTGATTATCCTGGAAGACGACCTCGGCAGGAGAACTTCTCTCCTACCAAGTCATCCGCTGTTGCTGTCAGACTTGCATAGACTCTTGCCTTGTTTCTGTGTAAATAAACCTACTGTCAGGAATGGACTTGCCAATAGTGGTGGGAGATATTGTTTTATTTTAGAAAACGCACAACCAACAAACATTTTCTACAAAAGTATAAAAAAAATAAATAAATAAATAACATAACAACATCACATTCCATTATGTGCAAACATAAAAGTAAACATTTCAAAGCCATACTAGAGTCCTTATGGCTGAAGCAATATGTACGCAAGGCCCTTACAGCCGGAAACAAAGATTTGCATTTACGGCTTTTATGGCCTAGAAAACAAAACGTGGCCTTTATGGACCAATAAATCTGCATATATGGCCTTTACGGCCTAATAAGAAAGCACTTATGGCCTTTATGGCCGAATACAATAGCATATGTAGCCTACATGGCCTATAGTCAAACACTGTACAAAACATCACACAAAACAACATTACTTAGACTGAGGAACATAGATCTTCGGGTCCATGTAACCTTTCTTCAAAAAAATAATCTCTGAAAATCTAAGGGAGGGTGGAAGGAGAAAGAAAACAGGATAGTTTACCAACACCCAGAGATTAACAGGCGGCAACTACAGGCCTGATATTCCTCCACGCCTTTATCCAGACCCCTCGCCGCCACCTGTCTTTCTCAAGACCCCGAACTTTCCCCACCTCACCAAGAATGCCGCGCACCACCTCCGGGACAGGAAGGACTTTCTTCCGTATGGACACTTGGCACTGTGCATTCCACATGAAATACCAGACAACTAGGCTAACTAAATAAAGAGTGTCCAAATCAAAACCCCGGCGATCTTTCAATGCTCCATATACCCACTCTGCATAAGACATGCAGTGCAAGAAAAGAACACCCAGAGCACTCCCCACCTCTTTGTAGACTTCAACATTGAAGGGACACTGAAGCAGGAAGTGGTCCATAGTTTCCACTTCACCCCGACACTCCTCTCTCGGACAACCGCGGTCATCCAGAGAGAGGTACTTCAAGTTTCCCCTCACGAAGAGTCTGCCATGAAAACCGAGCCAGGCCTGGTCCCTAAACTTGAGGGAATCTGCTCAGAATTTAATAAGCGTAAGCCCTCCCACATAATATGGCCCAGGCAATCCCTCAAGGCCAGCGGCGCATGACAAACAACGGACACAATCCTCTCACCCAGGAGCTTCCTAGGGAGGGACTTAATATCCTCCGCCGTCACACGCCACCTCCTAAGTATTTTCAGGCTCGGGGCAACATAAGTCGGGAGCTCACCGTGCTTAACCCTCAGGCTTTTCACTAGCCCACCACTCTCCCAGCAACTCAGAAAAGGCCTAAACCAGTTCCGGAAGAGGCTTACCCATGCAGGAGGTCTCTCTGCCAGCATGTTACCAAAATTGTGCTTCAAAAACACCAGAGATAAGAAGACTACCGGGTTGACCATACCTAAGCCACCCTTCCTCCTGGATAGGTAAGCCACATCTCGCTTCACAAGGTTCAGCCTGCTTCCCCATAACAGCTGGAAAAAGCAACTGTAGATCCTCGTATAAAGAGACTCTGGCAAGATGCAAACTGTGCTGACATACAAAAATATGGGGATCAGGTAAGTTTTGATCAGATCAACCCTTTCCCTCAAGGAGAGCCGCCACCCCTTCCAGCATTTCACCTTGACTTCGGCATTGGTCAGCCTGGCCTCCCAATTCGATTTTCCATAATCGGCCGGGCCAAATTCAATGCCTAATACTTTGACGGACTGCTGAGGCACAGGGAAAGCGTCCGGGAGCACAAAGCCCTCGCCCTCCACACCTAACCAAAGGACTTCAGACTTGTCCTGATTGATCTTGGACCCCGATGCCTCGGAATACTGCTCTATCTCTGAGACAACCACCTGCGCCTCCACAGCCCCAGAGACAAAGACAGTAACGTCATCAGCGTAGGCAATGATCCTCAGGGGCGGCTCACCAGCAACACCCACCGGCACCCCACACAACGCTCCACAGTCCAGCCTCCTTACGAAGGGGTCGACCGCAAAGACGTAGAGCAGAGGACTCAGCGGGCATCCCTGGCGCACCCCAGAGCCAACCCCAAAGGGCTGCCCAATCCAACCGTTCACCAGCATGAATCTCTCCGCCTCTCTATACAATGTCTTGAGCCAGCCAATGAACCCCCCCTCCAGGCCATACCTGTCAAGAAGATGCCAAAGGTACTCATGACTAACCCGATCAAAAGCCTTGGCCTGATCCAATGTCAGCAAATACTTTCCCCAGCCTTCAGCCCTGCACCGCTCCAGAACCTCCCGGACAGCTAACACCGCTGTGAAGGTGCTCCTGCCCTGGACCGAGCAGTGCTGCCGACCGGAAAGCAGCGTGTCTGCGACTGACGCCAGGCGCCAGAAAAGAATCTTTGCCAGAATCTTTCTATCAACATTAAGACTGATGGGGTGCCAGTTCTCAATCATTGAAGGGTGCTTACCCTTTGACAGCAGGATAACAGCAGACTTTCTCATGGAGGGAGGGAGTGAACCTTCTTGCAGACAGCAGTTAAATACCTCCGCGAGATGGGGTGCCAAGCTAGTCTTGAAAGATTTATAAAATTCTGCCGTCAAACCATCTGGCCCAGGTGTTTTCCTAATTGCCAGACTGTCTATGGCTTTGGCTACCTCTGCCTCTGTTATCTCGTCCATCAAACTTGGAAGCGGGACGTCACTCCCCAGACCCGTGTGGAGTCCAGAAAACGTAACATCCTCTCCCGGTCGAGGTGCTTCTTCCCCAGAAGATCTCTATAAAAGGACCTCGAGACCTCCAGAATCCCTGACCTGGATTTTGTCAGGGAACCTGTACTATCTCTCAGGCCTAAGACCATTTTAATCGCTGCGCCTTGCCTGCAATTCTGGTAAGGGTCGGGCGAGTGATATTTCCCGTAATCCCTCTCCAGAACCAAAGAAGCGTGCCGGTCATACTGATGCTTCCTAAGAAGGAGTTTCACCTCCGCAATCGCCCCAGGATCACCACCAACTCAGACAAGGCGGTCAAGTCTCCTCCGCAGCCGCTGGTAGGCAACATATCTATCAAGTTGTACCTTTTTACCTACGACCCTGAAAAACCCACTGGTTCGCTTTTTAGTGAGCTCCCACCACTCCGTCTTACTGCTGCAGAAATCCAGAAGGGTCACCTGAGCCTGGAAAAATTCCTCAAAGGATTGTCTCACACTCTCGTCATCCAGCAAGGTCGAATTCATCTTTCAGATGCCCCTTCCTTTCAGCGGCGTATCTGAAACATTCAAGATCACAGATAGCATAAGGTGATCGGAAAACTCAACCGCCCGACACACAGGTGCCGAGAAGGCAGAGTTCCCCTTAAAAGAAAACCTATCTATCCTGCTCTCACTCCTACCTCGCCTAAAGGTGAAACCCGTGCTGTCTGGGCTGCACTTAACTAGTGCATTTACCAGACCTGCATCCCTGACTATCGCATTAAGAAAAACGCTATCATAGCCCAACCTGTCAGTGAAGCCTCTCCTGTCTTTGGGCCTAGTGATGGTGTTAAAATCACCTCCAAAGACAACTTGCCGGGCCGTAAAAAGGAAAGGCCTAATCTTTGTGAAAAGGCATTTCCTTTCCCACTTGGACTGCGGGCCATATATATTGATTAAACGCAGGTCATGCCCCCTCACAGAGACGTCCAGGACCATGCACCTTCCGATCTCTACCTCAATAATCCGCTGGCACGTTACCATACCAGTAAAAAGCACTGCAACCCCACTGTAAGGCTCGGCCACAAGAGACGAAAAGGAGGGGCCACGCCTCCACTCCCTCTTTGCCAGGTGGATATCGGCAAGGCTATTGAGCCGGGTCTCTTGCAAAAACAAAACATCAGCATTAACCTCGCTGAGCAAAAATAAGGCCATGTTACGAGCACTCACAGACTTCAAGCTGGCAACATTAATATTTGCCACTTTTACTGGGGTGGGAACTGCCATCAGTATAATTAAGATAGGCATTCCTCAGTCTGACTATCTACCAATGGGGCCCCCTGTACTATGGGGGTTGTCCCAGCACTGTTCTCAGCTTCCTCCATCAGATCCACAGAGTCAGATGAAACATCCCTGCGATCTGATAGAGACCCAAACTTATTCCCTGAAAGTATGTCATCCTGATCTGAAGAGCACAGAGACTCTGAGGACGCCGAGGAAAGCACAACCCTATTTTTCCTCTTCTTCCCTCCGACCAGGACCCACTTCCCCCCATCCCCAATAGGGGAAATCACCACACTCTCTGATGAAGCTTGGGAAGAGCCTTCCCCCTCAACCGCCCTCCTCCTGCACATACCCCCACCTCTTCTTCCCACAGCCCTAGCACCCCTGCCTGAGACCACAGGACACCCAGGCTTAGGGACCTTCAGCGAAACCTTCACACACCCCTCCGCCCCACGGGCTGCTTCTGCCAAAATGGAACTCTTAATAGGTTCAATACACACACGAGGGTTTAACACAGACACAAGCGGATAGGTAGACTTGACCACAGGCTGCACAGCCGACAAAACTGACACGGAAGGGACAGGGGGGTTTACAGACACAGAGACCGGCACACCAGACAGAACTGACACAGAAGGTTTAGACACACCAGGTGACCCAGATGTTCTGTTAGTCGATCCTGCTCAGATGCTCACACACTGTAGTTAACAGGAGACATTTTATTAGGTGCTTCTAGCTGCCATTATACATGTGTCTGCCCTAGAACTACAACCAAAGAGAGGCAATAACACAGTTGTACCAGTATCTAAGTAGTGAGACCCCTAGAGGCCATACACAGCATATAACATATTGCTACATCCTTTCTCTTTTAAATAAAAGAACAATGAAATATAACAAACACAAAATGGTGAAGTAGAACATAGCTATAAATTAGATATAATCCTTGAGGTGAGCCGGCTTTCTGATTGTTCTGCCAGCTCGCGTAACATATGAGGTTTCTTCACAGAAATCTTGGTGTTCTTCTGATTCTGGCAGTCTATTTTCTGGGACTGTCTCTCTCTGCCTAGAGACCTCCCTATGCTCCTCAGCAGTCCCTGTTTCTTTGTTGCTGGTATTCATAGTCTCATCGCTTTGAGTGTCCATATACTGTTCCCAGGGCCCTGTATCATCTCCTTCTTGTGTTTTTCTCAGATGTCTCTGATTTCTCCTCCATCTTCTTCCTTCCTCTGTTATAATTTCATAGGACCGTGGTCCCAATTTCTGTACAACCTTCGCTTTTTTCCAGTGTTTGTCATATTTCCCTATTGGCTGAATCCGTACATTGTCATTGCTCTGGAGAACAGGCAGATCTTTTGCAGATTTATTATAATAGAAAGCTTGCCTATCTTGATTCTTCGTTAGTTTGGCTTTAACATTGCCCACAAGCTTTGGCTTTAGTAGTTGACCTGCAGTTGGTAGGAGAGTCCTTGTACGTCTACTCATAAGCCGCTGTGCTGGACTGGTGTCTAGGCCTTGTGTGGGTGTGTTTCTGTGGTCCAGTATAGACAGGTATATCTCTGTACCTGCCTGTTTTGCCTTTTGCATGAGTCTTTTGGCTGTTTTTACTGCTGACTCGGCTTTACTATTACTCTGCGGATATCCAGGAGATGATGTCTGGTGCTCAAATTCCCACCTCTCCCTGAATTTTTTAAATTCTTCCGATGTAAATTGAGCGGCGTTGTCAGAGAACACAATATCCGGAATGCCATATCTGGCAAAATGGGCCTTGAGTTTTTTAATTACTGTTTTGGCCCTTGTGTCCTGTAAGTAGTCTATCTCCCAGAAGTTGGAAAAATAGTCCACAGTTACCAGATATTCCTTGTCGTTCCACGTGAACAGATCTGTTCCTACTTTTGACCATGGTCTGTTTGGAATTGTATGTGGTTGCAATGTCTCTTTCGGTTGCTTATCATTGCACGATGCACATATTTCACACTGTGCTATAAAGTTTTTTATGTGGTCATTCATTCCAGGCCAATAAACATATTCTCGTGCACGACGTAGACATCCTTCTACACCTAAGTGAGTCGAGTGCAATCTTTCTATAATGTCTCTTCTAAGTGATTGTGGTATGACAGCTCTTTCTCCTTTAAAGATGATTCCATGCTGCACAGAGAGTTCATCTCTTATGTGAAAAAATGGAGAAACCTCCATTGGAGCATGCTGCTTGTGTTTTGGCCATCCTTTCAAGATGACAGTCGATAGGATCTGTAGAGTTTTATCTTCCGCTGTGCAGGTCTGTATTTGTTTCAGTCTGTCTTTTGAGACAGACAGATATTCACACATATTGATGCTTTCAATGTCTTTTTCTTCTTCCTTTGTGATGGGTAAGTAAGCTCTGCTTAGGGCATCTGCAATCAGTAAATCCTTCCCTGGACAGTAACAAATGTTAAAATCATATTTCTGAAGCCTTAACAGCATACGCTGCAGTCTTTTTGGGGCATTCAGTAGTGGCTTCTTTGTAATACTTTCTAAAGGCTTGTGATCTGAATGCACCACCACTTGTCGACCGTAGGTGTACTGGTGAAATTTCTCTAACCCAAATACTACCGCTAGTAGTTCCTTCTCGATTTGAGCATATCCTTGCTCTGTTAGAGTTAACGCTCTGCTTGCATATGTGATTGGCTGTTTATCCTGCATTAGTGTGGCTCCAAGGCCGGTTTCTGAGGCATCACATTGTACTACCACTGCTTGATCTGGATCAAAATATTTTAGCGTTGCTGCGTCTGCAATAGCATTTTTCGCTGACTGAAAAGCAGTTTCATGGCTTTCTGTCCATTCCCAGAGTACGTCTTTGTGAGTTAGCTGTCTCAGTGGCTCACACATGTCTGATAAATGCTTGCAAAATTTGGAAAGATAATTCACCATGCCCAGGAATCGTTGTACTCCACGTATATCTGTAGGTGTCGGCATGTCCTGTATCGCCCTCACCTTCTCTGGATCGACTTTAACACCATTTGAGGTAAGAAGATGTCCAATATATGGTACTTCTGTCATTTTTAGTTTGAATTTTTCCAGGTTCAGTTTGATTTGTTTTTTTCTACATCTGTCTAAGAATTGTATCATCTTTTTATCGTGATCCTTTGTTGCGGATTCTAGATCATCACCTTCCCCAACTATTAGTATATCGTCTGCTATTATTTTTACTCCAGACAGTCCTTCCAAAGCTTGCATCAATTTTTGTTGGAACACTTCTGGAGCTGGGCTTACTCCCATTGGCATTCTAAGCCACTTATAGCGTCCAAATGGGGAAGAAAATGCTGTTAATAAACTTGATTCTTTATCCAGTTCCACGTGCCAGAACCCATTTTTCACATCACATACCGAAAATATTTTAGCCTTTGATAGATCTGGTAGAATATCTTCTATTGTTGGCATTGGATAGTGATTTCTTTTAAGGGCCTTGTTCAGTGGCTTAGGATCAATGCATATTCTTAACTTGCCTGATGGTTTTTTCACTATCACCAAACTGCTTATCCAGTCTGTGCTTTCCTGTACTGGTGCTATCATACCTCTGCTGTGCAAATCCTGCAGTTCCTCTTTAAGTGGTTGCATTAAGGCTACAGGTACTCTTCTTGTAGGCAGTCTGGTAGGCTGTTTTGTGTGATCAATTTCTAGTTTGTATTTACCTTCCAGGCACCCATCACCTTCAAATAAATCAGCATACTCTGTTTTTATGTGGTGAAAATCCAAAATGTATTCTGCCTTTTGTGTAGGATTTTGAGTATTGTCAGAAACTTCCAGAGCCATGATGTTATGGGACTGCACCTTTATTAAGTCCATAGCCTGAACTGCTTTAACTCCCAGCAAAGGAATGTGATCGTCCTCCTGCAACACAGTAAACTCCACTCTGTAGCTCTTTCTGTTACGTGGATTTCTTAATTTTAGCTTGCATGTTCCCATGGGTTTCAGAACACTTTTGTTGTACATGACCAGTACCTTATCAGTGGGCTCAATGGGAACCTGTTTGTTAAGCAGAGTAAATGGAATGACATTGCAACTTGCTCCACAATCCAGCTGAAATCTTATGGGCTGTTCATCCACCATAAATATGGCAAAGAGCTGCTTTGCATCATTGGCTACTGGCTGTTTGACTACTGGCCATGTGATGCCCTCTGTGCTGTCCTCGTCTGTGTCCTGGGTCACTGTGTGGACTTGTCTGTACTGTTTGCTGGTTTTGAATCTGCACACAGCTGAAAAGTGGTTCATCTTGCCACAAGTCCTGCAGGACTCCCCATACGCTGGACATTTCTCTTTGTCTCTTTCATGTCTTTTGCCACAGTATTTACACTGGACTGAGCTCACAGGGAGCCTGGACCTTGCTCTGCCTTTCACAGATACTGCATGTACTGAGGCATCACTGGTGCCCTCCATCATCTTCAGCCTGTCTTTAGTCAGCTCTGCAGCCCTGCAGATTTGTATACATTTCTCCAGCGCCAGCTCTTCCTCCCTCAGTAATCTTTCTCTGAGGTGAGAGTCTCTGATGCCACACACTATCCTGTCTCGGATAAGGGAGTCCCTGATGTCCCCAAATCCACAGGTTGCAGCCAGTCTCCTCAGCTCTGTCACATATCTGTCCACACTGTCCCCAATCTCCTGATTCCTTGAGAAGAACTTGTATCTCTCCACCGTCTCATTCTTTTTGGGGTCACAGTGTTTATCAAATGCTTGCAGTATGTCTGTCAGTGCCATGCTGTCTGTGAGCAGGGTCTCGGCTAGTTCTCTGCCTTTTTCCCCAATCAAGTAATAAAACAGCTTTACTTCCCTCTGCTCATCTCTGGGTGCCACTGTCAGGTCCACATACAGAGTAAACTCTTCCTTCCAGTGTCTCCATGTCTGTGAGAGATTGGAAGAAGTGACATCCAGTCTCTGAGGGGGTTTCAGGCCACTCTCCATAGTGCAGTCTGATAGGGACTCTGTACTTACAGTTGCTGATTCTCTGTACAGTTCCAGTGTCACACAATCTGTATTTGTAGACAGAAGACTTGCTATTCAGAGGTTCAGTGCCCAGCTGCCACCATGTTCTGTTAGTCGATCCTGCTCAGATGCTCACACACTGTAGTTAACAGGAGACATTTTATTAGGTGCTTCTAGCTGCCATTATACATGTGTCTGCCCTAGAACTACAACCAAAGAGAGGCAATAACACAGTTGTACCAGTATCTAAGTAGTGAGACCCCTAGAGGCCATACACAGCATATAACATATTGCTACACCAGACTCAGGGACAGACAATGGATCTAGAACAGGGGAGCTAAGGACGGAACTGGGGGGGCCAGCTGACCTGAGGGAGGAACTGCCACCGAGAGCGCAGAGTCCTCTGCATCCATCCTGAGGAGCTCCTCCGCAAGCTCCCCCTGATTATGGAGGGCCTCTGGGCACAAGCTGTAAGGGTGCCCCAATACATTACAAAGATTGCAACAAATAATTTTGCAACTCCTGGCCTGGTGGCCCAGACCCTGACACAGGGAACACCTCTGTTTTGGGCAGGAAGAGGAAAAATGGCCCTTATCACCACATCTGTGGCACAATTTGGGTTGCCCCTGATAAAAGACCACAATTCGATCTCTCCCAATAAACGCAGATGAGGGCATATGCTGTACAACATTATCAAAGACCCTGAGCTTAACCTGGGCAGTCCATCCACCTGTCCATATACCTTTGTCATCAAGCACTTTGCTTAGGGACCCCAGCACCTCACCATACCTCCTCAGCCACACAATGAGGTCCGCTGGGGGAATGGACTCATTCCGTACCAAAATAGTTATGTTTTTTATTAATGGTTGCCTCGACACCACTCTAGGGGACAAACCCTCCCACTCCTTGGAAGACTTGCAGGTCTTATCATACCTCTCCCAGAAGAGGTCCAAGCTTTCTGGCTTGACAAATGACAGATCATACTCATTAGACCCAACAGGATTAATCGGGGCAAAGATTTCAGCAACCCTGAAGCCCATGTCCAGAATCTTATCAGCCACAGATCCTCTAGAAGGCGGGGTGCCTCCCCCCACCCACCTCAACTGAACGACATTCCTCTGTGCAAAGAATCCACCCATAAATGGCCGGGCACCCAACTGAGACACTTGCGGGGGGGCCCCTCCCCCCAAGCTGCCAAGCATAGCAGTGTAGCTAATTTTGGGCTGCCCACCTCCCGATACTGCCTCAGCAAAGGAAACCCTGCCGGCAAAAGACCCACCGGGGGGCCGCTGCAGCAGTTCCAGTAAACACCGATAAGCCCTTGGCCTGCCCGGCAACAGCGAGACCTGCACCCGACACCACGGCAGGCTCCACCCCCCCTGCACTCCCTCCCGCCGGCATGGGGAGACCAGACACGGGCACAGACAGCGCACTATCAGCGGCCCGGAGGGGACCGGCTGCTCCCACTCCCATAGATGACACAGTAGCACATACAGGTTTACTCACACCAGTCCCGGGAGATGACTCAACAGCACACAGAGTTTTACACATACCAGTCCCGGCCGCAGGAGCTGACAATCCGGCTGCGGACCCACCCAGCTTAGCGTGCACCTGTGTAACAGCACCTCCCCCTGCAGAAGGCTGGAGTCTATACACAGTCTTTTCCTTAACCCTTACCCGGGCTTTCCTCGGGACTCCATCTTCCTCTGCTCCCTCCTTTTCAGACAAGTTCTCTGTAAACCTGAACTTTCTCCCACTCAAAGGAGATTCCAGCTCTTGTATCACCTGCAAAGCCCCTGCACAGTCATCCTGGTCATCCGCTCCCCACTCCTGGGTTACCTGACCAGGGGTAAGAAGCTGTGATCCGTCCTCCATGGGGACTGACACCGCCGCAGCCCCACTCTGTTGCAAACATTCTCCAGCCTGCTGGCTTGCCTCCTCCTCAGCGATATCCATAGAATCCCCAGAGTGGGATGGAGCAATATCCTCATCTGCAGTCAATTTGACATCCTTCCTCATCGCCATGAATCTGGTCTCACTGGCATATTTCTCCTTGAAACTGCCGTTCATCTCCTTTAATGCTGCAACAAGCAGCGCTTGGCTTTTTACTTTATCTTCCAAGCTGTTGACCTCCGGTCGATGCAATGAACGCTTGTTGCTCCAGGCCCTCTCCCAGACCCCTTTTTTCTTCCTATATTCCATCCGGAGCTTGGCCAGCTTCTCCTCTTTTGCAATCCGCAAAATTCTGGCAGCAACTTTGCTCCTATAAACTGACAAAGGCTCACCCTTTTTTGGGCCACCCCCTAAGTCCTCAAACACTGGTACTGAGGGGGGAGTACCACAGCTAGCATGGGAAACGCCGTCTGAAGTCTTCACAAGACTACCCCCCAGGACCTCCACCCGGGTCCCCTCCTGGGCCTACCCCAGGATCCTGCATGGTTCTCAGTAGAGCACCGAACTCTAGAGCCTGGCTTCAGGCCTACACCTGGAGCTCAGCAGAGCACAGTCCAACACAGCCTCTCCACACGCTGTCAGGAATGACTCACCACAGGGCTCACCTGCCTTGTGGGCTGCAGTACCAGGGCTGGCCAGCGGGTGCTCTCAACAACCAGAGGTTCACTTCGGCAATTAGCCATCACCTGGGGCTGATTGCAGGTGGTGTATTTAAGGGATGGCCAGACCTGCAGTCTGTGCCTTGGTGTGTGTTTTTCCATGGGCCCCTGTATCTTGTAACCTGCATTCCTGTTCCTGCCTGACTTGTTGCCGATCCTGACCTCTGCTGACTTCTCCTGTTTGATCCCTGGCTTGTTACCCTGACCATTCTCTCCGCCTGCTCCTCCTGTACCTACCTGCCCGATAGTTATCGACCCGGCCTGCCTGACTACGTTGTGCTCTATATGTGTATGTACCTGTGTATCTATATCAGTTTAGGTTTGGGTTTGTTTCACCTTGTTGTATGTATTTGTGTTAGCTTGGGGTTTGGTGCACTGCGTTTATATTTGTATTGTTAGTCTCAATAAATTATATTATTTACTATATCTGAGCCTACGTTTCCCTGTGTCAGTCCACACACTTCTGGTCACACCCGCATCCCTGAAACCTACCTTTAATTGCACCTCCTTGTGTGCCTGGCTCCTCGCTTCCTGACACCTACCTACAGGCAGCAGAGCTGGACAGGAAGAAAGCTCAAAGCTTCACTGACCCCCAGAGTAAGGACCACCTGTACAGCAGGGAAGGAGCGGCCCAGCTAATGGCCTGGCCTGGTAGCAGCCACCAACCCATCAGTGATACAGGAGAGGATCTGAGTGAGTACCCCTGCACCCCCTGGGCGGATAGGGGAAGGAGCACTCTGGTGGGAAACCAGATTCAACACCTAACTGGGACTGTCCATTTCTTAAAGCGACTGTCAGGGAATGCACATATCTATGCGCAGGCACAGAACCCTTGTAAGCCCTGCTCGTGGCCGATTAACAAATGTACGTGCACGATCACGCACACAAGTGCTATTGGTGCCACGCGGGCTATTTAAGATGGGATAGTGCCTTGCATTAGTGCCGTTTGATCTATTACGTTTAAGCACCCGTGCATCCTGTTACCTGTGATTTTGTTGCCGAATTGACCCTGCCTGAATGTTGCCTGTACCGACCCCTGGCCTGCCCTTGACTATTCTTCTGCCTACTGTTTATGCTTGCTCTGCCTGCTAGTTGCCGATCCGGACTGTCTGACCTTGCCTTACTCTACCTCCTGCACCCAAACAAGCTGATCCTTGCCAGTATCCAGCTCCTGCACTTTTGCCAGAATGCAATCTGCCAGCTGCTCCTGCACCTCTGCCAGCTTGCCATCCAGCAGCTGCTCCTGCACTTCTGCCAGCATGCCAGCTGCTCCTGCACCTCTCCCAGCATGCCACCTTCTAGTCTGCTCCTGCATCCCAGACGCACGTCAACATCCATCTGCAGAAGTCCTACCAGGCACTCGTGCAGCTCTGTGCTCTGGTGCTCCCTATTACCCTACCAGGGCCCCCCAAGCCAGAACTGTAAGGGAGGCCTTCCTCTGCACTTCAGGTTCTACCACTACTACTCTCCTTTCAGCTCCCAGGAACAGTCCTTCCAGTACCCGCCCCTATTGACTGTGGGGCCTGCAGCTGCTTCATAGACCAGTCCTTTGCAGCACAACATCAGATTCCCTTGCAACCTAAGGCTCAAGGACTCTCTGTTTATCTGGCCAATGGATCCAGTATTAAATCTAGGACTGTAACACAGGAAACAGTATGGTTACCAGTAACCACTTCTTTTCCTGCCCACAAGGAACCTTTATACCCTTGGGAATGCCATGGCTTCAGGCACATAATCCCCATATCAACTGGGCCACAGGGGAAGTGAACTTCCAATCTGCCTATTGTCAGGAATATTGCTTGACAAATTATTCAGTTCAGACTTCTGCTCTACTATGTATGGACTCTGATAATGAACTTCACCTGGTGGTTCACGAAGTATATCATGAATTCTTAGACGTATTTAACAAGAAAGGAGCTGACACTTTGTCACCTCACAGATCCTATGACTGTCCCATTGAACTATTACCTGGGGAAGAAATTCCTTTTGGTCTAATTTTTACCCCGTCTGAGCATGAACTAGAGGCTCTGAAAGAATACCTGGATGACAGCCTCAGCAAAGGATTTATTCAGTAATGTACTTCTCCTGCCGCAGCAGGGATTTTCTTTGTGGAGAAAAAAGATCATTCTCTTCAGCCCTGTGTGGACTATAGAGCATTGAATAAGATCACAGTGAAGAATCGATACCCCCTTCCCCTAATCCCGGAACTGTTCCAGAGACTCAGCGTCACCACAATCTTTACTAAATTGGATTTGCGAGGGGCTTACAACCTTGTATGAATTAGGAAAGGGGATGAATGGAAAACGACCTTCTGCACCCGGTTCGGCCATTTTGAATACCTAGTGATGCCCTTTGGATTGTGCAATGCACCAGCAACTTCTCAGTACTTTGTCAATGACATTTTTAAAGACTTCTTGGACATTTTTGTCATTGTCTATCTTGATGATATACTGGTCTTTTCTGTTTCTCTGGAACTACACTGTGTTCACGTTAAAAAGGTTTTGGGCCAGCTTCGACAACATGGGTTATGCGCCAAACCAGAGAAATGTGAGTTTGAGAAAACCAGCATCCAGTTCCTGGGATTGATCATCTCCACAGAAGGAATTAAAAATGGACCCCCAGAGAGTGCCTGCCATCATAGACTGGCCTGCTCCTACAGATAAGAAAGGAATCCAGAGATTCATCATCTTTGTAAACTTTTATTGGAAATCCATTAAGAAATTTTCTGTTATTATTGCCCCAATTACACAGCTAACCAAGCAAGGTGCACGTTTCTGCTGGTCCTCAGAGGTGCAGGCCGCTTTTGAAAAGTTGAAAGGACTATTTACTTCTGCACCCATTTTGAGTCACCCCGATCCAGCACTATCATACAACTTGGAGGCGGTTCTGTCACACGCCAGGGGTTAAAGACTTTACTAGATCACATTTCATTTTTCTCACATAAACTCTTATCTACTGAGAAAAATGATGATGCTGGTGACCGTGAATTGCTGGCAATCAAGTCTGCCCTAGAGGAATCTTCTACCAGGCATTTGTGCACCTCTGTGCTCTGGCGATCCCTGTTACTCTACCAGGACACCAGAGCTGTAAGGGAGGCCTTACTCTGTACTTCAAGTTCTTCCATGTTACAGCGACAGGAACTGGATCTCCTGTTTAGGGATACCTCCAGATTGTGGTCTGGGGTGCTACATTGGGAAATGCTTGCTAGCTCTCCAACAGAGACTGTGTTGCAATGAAGTAAATAGTTCCAGGAAGTTGTCCTCCGTTCAACAGTTCTCTTTGGCATCCTGTGCACCCCTAACCCTATCCCAGTTCAAATCCCCTAAATAAAAATAACAAAACCAAAGGACTGATTTCTGACTCTGGGGGGAACTAGTGTATTAGAAATATTGTTGATAGAAATAGTATAATATACTATTAAAGGGTCCTCATGAATTTCTAATAGTTGAAAGTTAATAGAATCTTTGATTGCTATCATAACCTTTTTTTTACTTCTTTTTGATCCTTGATAGAAAAAAAAATATGAAGAAATTCTGGGTGTGAACATCTTGGAGTTTTATCCAATGAGAAAAGTGTTTCTTGGACATACACAATATCACTTTCAGATTTAATGGCCTCAATCCAAAGAGCTTTTGGACTATTGAGCCCTTTGGCATCCAGAGAAAATATTTTAACCACTTTAAGTCTGCCCTGTAGCAGAAATACTGCTACAGGGTGGACTCCCTACAGGGCGGACTCCCCTGTAGGTCCTACAGGGCGGACTCCCCTGTAGGTCCTACAGGGCGGACTCCCCTGTAGGTCCCTGTGATTTTGCTACAGGATGGACTCCCTGTGCAAAGTCACAGGGACCTGCTGGCACCGTGATTCGGTGCCTGACCGATCAATCATTAGATTCAGGCCAGTAATGTTCAGCCTGGATCTGATGATTGATCCCTGCCCTATTAGAGATCTTCCTCTGTACCTGTGTTTACATCTACACAGGTACAGGAAAATGATTAATTCTTCTTTCTCTGGGCATATTCTGTCCCAGAGAGAGAAGAAAGCAGATCCACGTGAGTAAAAGCACTGCACAATTACTGTAAAATCACATTTAGGACACATTTAACCCCCTGATCACCCCTACCCCCAGTTAACCCCTTCACTGTCCTGTCATCAGTGTCATTACTACAGTGCACAGATTTTTATTACTGAACACTGCATTACTGCCAACGGTGACTTCAGATAGCATTAGTGTCAGTTAGAGTCCCTCCCACATAGCATCAGATTGCCTGTCACTATATCAGTCATCACATTTAACCCCTTGATTGCCAGGAACATGCTCACATACACAATAAACCTCCATTACTAGTATAGTGTCTGATCGGATCAATATCTTTCAAGATCAGCACTATACCAGCGTTCTGCAGTGGTAGCAGGATCAGCCCCAGCACCTGTCAGCACCTGTGTTTAGCCCCTATACTTAACCCACCTCCCCCCTTCTCCCCCAGCAAGTGCAGTGTCAGTAGGTCACTGTTACTTGATATATTGCGCACAAAACTGCAGTGTTTGCAGAATCAAGCCTGATCTCTGCTAGTACTTGCAGGTAACTTTTTTGTAGTGGTTCAAGCAGTCCCTTAACAGCCAGATGCTCTTTTTCCTGTGAGCCGCATTTGGCCACTAAATTTTATAGGTATAAATTTAGTGGCCAAAATGTGCAACAAAAGGTACTCTAGTGAAGAGGCCTACAGGATTTTGAGCATGTCAGATGAGAGCAAAGGGGAAGCCTCACTGCCTCAGAATATGAACCTGTAGACAGCAACAGCACCCTGACAGATAGCTCAGACGATGGAGAGGAGGTCCCTGCTAAGGTCAGGCATACCCAACCCCGTTCCCAGGTTGCTGAGTGTTACAATTCTCATATGGAGCAGAGTGCCAGTACTAGTGCCACTCTACCTTTAATAATAGCAGTGTGTTGAAAAAAGTGAATAAAGCTCAAAATCCTTCTAATAGCTTTTATTTCCATACACACAAATGCATTGGGAACACTGCACATTCTATTCCAAATCAAAACATGAAGAAAAATATCAAATTTGTGTTGTTCCTCTAAAAAAAAATGAAGAAAAGTGAATATTAGACTGTTCAAAAAAATAGCAGTGTTTGTATTCTTCTTTACAAACTCAAACATTCACTATATAAACTGAAAAATGTTTGAAATGTTTGCTTTCCTTTGAATCACTTAATTAATATTTAGTTGTATAAGCACTGTTTCTGAGAACTGCTATACATCTGTGTTGCATGGAGTCAACCAACTTCTGGCACCTGTGAACAGGTATTCCAGCCCAGAATGATTGGACTACATTCCACAGTTCTTCTCTATTTATTGGTTTTGCCTCAGAAACTGCATTTTTGATGTCACCCCACAAGTTTTCTATTGGATTAAGATCCGGGGATTGGGCTGGCCACTCCATAACGTCAATCTTGTTGGTCTGGAACCAAGATGTTGCACGTTTACTGGTGTGTTTGGGGTTGTTGTCTTGTTGGAACACCTTTTTCAAGGGCATTTCCTCTTCAGCATAAGGCAGCATGACCTCTTCAAGTATTCTGATGTATTCAAACTGATCCATGGCATCCATGCGATAAATAGGCCCAACACCGTAGTATGAGAAACATCCCCATATCATGATGCTTGCGCAACAATGCTTCACTGTCTTCACAGTGCACTGTGGCTTAAATTCAGTGTTTGGGGGTCGTCTGACAAATTGTCTCCGGCCACTAGACCCAAAAAGAACAATCTTACTTTCATCAGTCCTCAAAATGTTGCGCCATTTCTCTTTAGGCCAGTCAATGTGCTCTTTGGCAAATTGTAACCTCTTTAGCACATGTCTTTTTTTCAACAGTGGGACTTTGCGGGGGCTTCTTGGCTTCATATAGGCGTCTTCTAATTGTAACAGTACTCACAGGTAACATTAGACCTTCTTTGATCTTCCTGGAGCTGATTGTTGGCTGAGTCCTTGCCATTTTGGCTATTCTTCTATCCATTCGAATGGTAGTTTTTCGCTTTCTTTCAAGTCTTTCAGGTTTCGGTTGCCATTTTAAAGCATTTGCGATCATTTTAGCTGAGCAGCCTATCATTTTCTGCACTTCTTTATGTTTTCCCCTCTCCAATCAACTTTTTAATCAAGGTATGCTGTTCTTCTGAACAGTGTCTGGAACGACCCATTTTCTTCAGAATTTCAGAGAGAAATGCACTGTAACCAGCATGTACAACATTTGCTGCCTTCCTTCCTTAAATAAGGGCAATAATTGCCACCTGTTTTTCAAAGAATGAATGACCTCACTAATAGAACTCCACACTGCTATTATTTTGAACATGAATCACAATTAGTGATTCAATTACACAGAATCAGCAGCATGCATGTCATGACTGTTGGGTCTGTTGGATTTCTATTACTCTACTACACCTGCTAGTAAATTATTTGCCATGTAGAAATATAATTTCTACCAAAAACAGTGATTGATCAGGTTAGTGATGTCTGACTGCTATTATTTTGAACACAACTGTACATACCAGCACTGCAGTATCACTTGGTGACATGGCGAGTCCAAATAGTGCAGTACAAGCTGGTGCAGTGCAGTGCACAAGTATTGTCCCTCAGCCACCAAGAATTTGCACACAGGCCTGTAGAGCCCCTAGTGTCCTTCCGGATGTGCTTGCAAATTCTGATTGGCAGCCCACAAATTCTGCAACACCTGTACTTCACCCATTCACTGCCCATGCCGGAATTCAGGTGGAAACAGCAAATTTAACTACTCCCCTTGATTTTTCATGGAAGATCTGTATGCATTGATCAAAGCAATTTATATGCACAACAGTTTATCGCCACCAACCCAAATTCAAACCTTGCTAGACCACTTGCATGGAAACCTATTACGGTTTCTGAATTTAACGTTTTTTTGGGCCTAACCCTCAACATGGGCATTACTAAAAAAAATTAATTGCGGTTGTATTGGTCCACAGACCCGACTCATATGCCCGTGTTCTCTGCTGCCATGGCCAGGCGTAGATATGAGAATATAATGCGATTTATGCATTTCAATGACAATATACTCCGTTGTCCTCAGGGTTACCATGAATTTGACGAGCTCCACAAAATTTGGCCCCTTGTAAATCACCTTAACCAAAAAATTTGCAGATGTCTAAACTCCCCAGCAAAACATCTGTGTTGATGTGACGAGTCCCTCATTCATTTTTCTGGCCACCTTGCATTCAAACAATTTCTCCCTAGCAAGCGTGCCAGATATGGGGTCATGATGCGTAAGACCTGCGAGAGGGCAGCATGCTATACATATAAGTTTCGGATTTATGATGGGAAAGATAGTCACATGGAACCCCATGATGCCCAGACTACATGGAAAGCAGTGGCAAGATAGTTTAGGACTTGGTGTCACCTTTTTTCCATAAAGTGCATATGTGGACAATTTGTATTCAAGCTTGCCACTATTTAGACATTTGTACAATCTTGGAATTGGCGCATGTGGCACTGTGCGACCTAATCGATGGGGCTTTCCCCCCATCGGCTTGTAAATACCCGTCTTAGGGGGAAAAAGCCTGCTTGAGAAATGATAAATTGCTTGCAGTGAAGTGGAAGGACAAATGGGATGTTTTCATCCTGTCTTCTATTCACGCAGGCATGACCATCCAAATTGCCACTGCAGCTGGTGTTGTTGAGAAGCCCATCTGTGTCCACGATTATAACCTTAACATGGGAGGGGTGGACTTCAATGACCAGATGATGAAGCCATACTTAGTTTTCTGAAAAGCCAGATGCTGGTACAAAAAAGTGTCTGTTTATTTATTTCAATTGGCTCAATATAATGCTTTTGTGCTTTACAAAGCAACTGGACATAGTGGATCCTTTCTAAAATTCCAGGAAGAGATCATAACAGCCCTTTGGTATCCAGAAGGTGCTATGGCCTAAACCCCCAACCCAGATGCAGTTAGCCAGCAGTATGACAGGCATTTTCCTGATGCCATTCCTGGTACCCCAACCCAAAGGGACACCCCAAAAAAGATGTGTCTGTAGAAGACATGGAATTAGGCATTATACCCACTTTTTTGTTCCTCCTGTCCTGGCCAACCTGGTCTCTGCCTCAAGGACTGCTTCCATCGCTACTATACACTAGTGGACTATTAGTATAGGGTACAGCATGGCACAGTTCAGGGCATATATATGCACAGGCTGCAAAAAAAAATAGAACATAGCATATATACCCAACAAGGACCAGCAACGTCACTGGACTTTGAATGGTTACACCAGGATGATGCCTGCAGCTGCATTTTTTTCAGCCGGTGATCAGCTTGCATGTAAAAGCAATCCTAGTGGCTAATTAGCTGCAGGGTTGTTTTAACAAGCAGTGGGAGAAGATGCCCCCCCGGTTGCCTTCCACGCCCTTCTCGGCAGTTCCGTGCCATTGGGGGAACATGAGAATGCAGCCAGTGGTTCTGCCAGCTGATCATAGAGCTGATTGGAGACCGGAATGATGCCAATCTCTATAGTTTAAGAAATTGGAAGCTACGAGTATTTCATCACTTCAGTTTCACAGGATATAAACAGTGCCATTTGTAAATAGGAAAAGAATCTGATCACATCGATCTTGGTGGGATCAGATGATATAAGGGCAGAGAAAATATCTGGAATCTAATAGACCCCAGATTACTCCAAAAAGAATACCTGTCAATTCCTAATGCAGTCACATGTGATATTTACATTCCCTGTGAGAGCAATAAAAGTGATCAAAAATAAAAAAGGGAAAGGGACAGTGTAAAAATAATTTTAAAAATCTAACAAAAAAAAAAAAAAGAGAGAGAGAGGCATGTTGAGTCAATAGAAAAATTTATTTTTTTCATCACAAGTTTTTGGAAAATGTCAAAAATCTTTTTTTTTTTTTTTTTTTTTTTTTTTTTACACAAAATTTTCACTTAACCTCCCTAGCAGTCTGATTATGTCAGTATTTCTGTGCTCAAAGTGGTACATGGAAATATGTTGTTTTTTTATTGTAGGCCTGTAATTCTTAGGAATAACTCACTGAAATCTGTCTGAACAAGAGTCTAGTAAACATCCCGGGTATGATAAAATTTGAAACTCAAAATCATAAATTATAATATAATAAATAATCATAGAAAATAATATAATAATAATAAATTTAATTCAATAATGTAATCAAACCAAAAACACTGAAATTTGAAATAGAGCACCAAGTTCGCACATCACTGAGCTAAGTCACAAAATCGTTTTCAGTATCTGATGACAAATTTCCCCATGAATCATTATCACTCATTTTTGCAAGTGGTTCTAATTTATTATCGCTGTTCTCTAGCTGGTCTAAAACCACTTTTGACCTAAAGGGACGCTTTTTGGACGCCATGGATGTTTCTCAGTTTCCAGGCAGAAAGAACAGTAAAAATGCAGGCAGGGCACAGGACAAAGCAGTAGGGACAAAATGTATGTGAAGTGGTTTGATACAGTAATGAGATTTTAGTGTATTGAGTGAATGTCGCATTTTTAAATTTTTAAATTTCCTGCTGGTTCCGTCCCCTGTACGTACCGATGCTTGCAGGGAACAGAACCCGGAAGACGGATGCCGGCATTGGCTGGAGGAGATGGCCGGGGACGCTGAAGGGGGGACATCGCGGGAGCGTAGGACAAGGCAAATGCTGGAGGGAATCCCTGAGCAACGCTGCAGTGTATTCCCGAGTGTAGCTCGGGGTTACCACTTCTGGTACTGAAAGTTAACCCCGAGCTACACTGGGGAATACTGCCAGGGGGTTTAAATGATTTGTTGCTCACACATGCCATTGGTGTACAGTGAAGGAAATAAGTATTTGATCCCCTGATGATTTTTAATGTTTGCCCATTCACAAAGAAATGATCGGTCTAAAAATCGAATGGTAGGTGTTATTGTAACCCTGAGAGACAGAATAGCAACAAAAAAATTCAAACAAATGCATATCTAACAAATTATTCATTGATTTGCATGTTCATGAGGGAAAGAAGTATTTGATCCCCTTCAAAAAACATGACTTAGTACTTGGTGGCAAATCTCTTATTGGCAATCACAGAGGTTAGACGTTTCCTGTAGCCACCAGGTTTGCACACATCTCAGGAGGGATTTTGGCCCACTGCTCTTGGCAGATGACTTGGAGAGCCAAGTCATTAAGGTTTGGTGGCTGACATTTGGCAACATGAACTTTCAGCTCCCTCCACAGATTTTCAATCGGATTAAGGACTGGAGACTGGCTAGGCCAATTCAATCAGGATTTCAATCCTTGTCGGAGTAGTGTGTTACCAATTGTTTTCTTGGTGACTGTGTCCCAGCAGCCTGGAGATCATTGACAAGATCCTCACATGTAGTTCTAGGATGATTCCTCACTGTTCTCATGATCATTGACACTGCACGAGGTGAGATCTTGCATGGTGCACCAGACCTAGGGAGACTGACAGTTGTTTTGTGTTTCTTCCATTTGCGAATTATTGCACCAACTGTTGTCACCTTCTCACCAAGCTGCTTGGTGATAGTTTTGTAGTCCAGTCCAGCCTTGTGTAGGTCTACAATCTTGTCCCTAACATCCTTGGACAGCTCTTTGGTCTTTACCATGGTGGAGAGTTTGGAATCTGATTGTTTGATTGCTCCTGTGGACAGGTGTCTTTTATACAGGTAACCACATGCGATTAGCAGCACTCCCTTTAAGAAACTGCTTCTAATCTCAGCTTGTTACCTGTATGAAAGACACCTGGTAGCCAGAAAGCCTACTGAATGATAGGAGATCAAATACTTATTTCCCTCATGAACATGCAAATCAGTGCATAATTTGTTAGACATGCATTTCTTTTGAATTTTTGTTGCTATTCTGTCTCTCAGTGTTACAATACACCTACCATTCGATTTTTAGACTGATCATTTCTTTGTGAGTGGGAAAACATTCAAAATCAGCAGGGGATAAAATACTTATTTCCTTTACTGTATGTGGAATTACTCCCCAAACTACATTCTGCTACTTCTGAGTGTTGGGATACCACTTGTGTGAGACTTTTTGGGAGCCCAGCCACCTGGGGGTGTTTGTACTGCCCTGGTATTTTAGCTTGTACTTTCTGACTGCTGATAGAAAGTAAAAGCTGTGTAAATTCCAGTATCTATACCATAGTTTGTAGATGCTATAACTTTCACACAAATTAATATGCAGTTATTGGAATTTTTTCACTAAAAACATGTAGGAAAATATATTTGGCCTAAATGTATGCCGAAATGTTATTTTTTTTTTTTTTGGGGATATTTTTTATGACAGAAATGAGAAAATATTGTTTTATTTCAAAATGTTTTTTTTTTTGTTTATAGTGCAAAAAAACCCCAGAGGCGATCAAATACCACCAAAAGAAAGCTGTATTTGTGTGAAAAAAGGACATACATTTCATTTATGTACAGTATTGCATGACTGCACAATTGTCAGTTAAACTTGCCCAGCGTTATATAGCAAAAAATGGCGTAAATTACAGTATCTATACCATAGTTTGTAGACACTATAACTTTCACACAAAGCAATTAATATACACTTATTGGGATATTTTTTTTTACCAAAGACATGTAGCAGAGTACATTTTGGCCTAAAAGTATGACTAACCTTGGGTTAAGTTATATTTTTTATAGCCGAAAGCAAAAAATATAGGTTTTTTTTGCAACATTTTCAGTCTTTTTCCGTTTATAGCGCAAGAAATAAAATGTGCAGAGGTGATCAGATACCATCAAAAAAAGCTCCATTTGTGTGGAAAAATGACATAAATTTTGTTTGGGTACAGCACTGCATGACCACACAATTACCTGTTGAAATAGCACAGCGCCAAATAGCAAAAAAAAGGCCTGGTCAGGAAGGGGGGCAAATCCTCTGGAGGGCAAGTGGTTAATTGACATAATGTAGTATAAGCAAAACTTGCTATGGGTTTCACTACAATGTATAGCATAAATATTACACTAATAGGATTAAAAAAAAACAATGTGACAATAACTAGTTTTTTCTTGGATAACAGACCGGTATAGGTTATATGTAGTAGAGATGAAAAAAACAAACAAACAACAGAGCTTAACTAGAAGTAAAAAAGAGTCTTGAACCAACTTCAGTGTACAGAACATTCAGGACACAGGTGTCCGTTTATGAACCAGCGGTAATAGTTCTCCTGTGAATGCCTTTTATCAAGCAGTTGTCTGAACGAAGGGAGAACGGTCTCCAAACGCTGGAGAACGGTCTACAAACTCTGGAAAACGGCTGATTTTACTATAATCTCACGAGATTACAGTAAAAGATCAGTTTACTAAGCAGAGGTAAATTATCTCTGCTTAGTTTGCAGTCCCTCCGATTCTCCAGCTCTGGGCTGGAGAATCTGGAGGGAGAACACAGATCTCCAGTGAAGAGCTGACATGATCTCCTGAGTGTCATAAACTGTGAATGACCAGAGAATAGCTGAGATCCGTTGAATCGCAGCTATTCTCTGTGTCATAAACGGACACCTAAATTTCTTGGGGTAGGAGACATGCTGGAGGCGGCTCCGTCTTATTTCTCCAGGGTCCCGGCTGGGCTGATGAATTCCCCAAGTTTACAGGGTCCCTCTCTGTTCTCTCTCTTAAGCCACTGTTGTGGGGGCTAAGCCTCCACTATAGCTCCCTGTTTGTGCACCCAAGATTGCTGTGGATTTCTTCTGATTGCCGCAGAGAGTCCCACTGTCTTCAGTCACAGTGCTGCCATCTCCTTCAGCAGCAGGCACAGGCCCCCTGAAAGTGGTTTTGAATAGCTCAGTCACGTGAAGTTGAAGCCAAGATTTAGCAATACCAATTAAATCATAGTTCTCTTTATGCCAAAGCTCCCAACTCTCCTATTTTGCTTGGCAGACTTCTGGAATTGGTGAGCAAACTTGAATCAATTGTGTCATTAATAGAATTATATTCTCCTCCAGCTTTCTCAGCAGTGGAGGATGTTGGGCTGTTAATCGAGCAAATGTTATTAGGAATTTTTGTGTAGCAACATCAGCTTGACTCAAATTATTTAAAAAACAAAAATATGGCCTTTCCAGGAGGGCATCATGCGTCTGTGCCACATTCACAAATGCATGACTTTCTGGCTGGAGGCCAAGTGACATACTAGGTAAAAATAAAATTTAAGCTATTAAACATTTAGAAAAGAGGGACAATTAAATCCCAACTCCTTGTTCACTGTGCCTTTAAGTAGTTAGCTTGGACCAAGCTGATCCAAATGAACAATTTCCCCCACTAACAGGTGCGCTTGCTGGGAGCACTGTATAAATCGTATGGATTATCAGCTACATACCGTACACGGCGCTATGTTCTGGCAGCAAGACTGGGACTTCCTGTCCCGTTCCCAGAACAAAATTGAGTCAAACTGAGTGCTGATCAGCTATTCACAGTAAGCTTTGTGTTCTATGAATGAATACCTCTGATTGACTGAGGCAGGAATTGGGATGTCATCCACCCCTCTCCACCTCAACCAATCAGAGGAAGCTTTGTTTTCATTCATAGAATAAATAGTTTCCTGGAAATGGTTGAGCAGTGCTCAGCCCAATCCAATTTTGTCATGGGATCGGGATGGGAAGTCTCCATCCTGCTGCTGGAACTCAGCCTTATATACTGTATTTAGCTAATGCTACACACAGCTTAAACAGTGCTCCATTAAGCACATCTGTTAGTAAACTAGTTTGTTTGGGCCAGCTTGGCCCAAACTGTTTAAAGTCAGAGTAAACAAGGTGTTAGGCTAAACATCAATATTCTTCTGGCTTTTGGCCAAATAAGTAAAATTCTACTAGATCATGAGAACACAAAAATACAAAGGGTAAAACCTGTTTGTGCATGTTTGTTAATGGATTACCAATCCTCCCTATTATTCCGATAATCCACACCACAGACTTTATCCAGGCTGATGTTTTCCAACACCATTTGTTCATTCTCCCTGAGTTGATCCACACAGTTGGATGGATACACATTCAGAGTGCTGAATGGCCTTTTGCCAAGCACATCGTTGGTGCAGTGCGCAGTATCTGACACATGCATCTTAATATGTTTTTGGGTGCATGGATGTTGGCCCATTTCACTAACCATGCTGGAAATTTTCTCCCAGTGCCTCTTGCTAGTAGCTACAGAGGTCTGGGAGCTCAAAGCCCTCTGGAGTTTGTCATAGTGTTCATGCTTCCATGAGGTTCTGCTCAAAATAGAAGCAAGTCACTCCGGATTCTGAAACCTCTGGGCCTCCCCAACAGGCTCTCGCTAGACTCACAGGATAGCTAATTTGAGGGCCAAGAGCTGATGTATTCTGCCATCCAACAGGGTGAACTGGCTGCCTGGGGGGCTGGAGCATTCCTGGGGAGAGGACCATGGTTCCTCTGCCCCATAGTTTCTGAATTGCCTGTACCCTTTCTTATCTTTGTAGGTGCATTTGTTTTATTAGTTTCTTTTTTGTTTTATTTAAATATTAGTGCAGCTGTTAGAAAAGTGAAAAGCGCAGGGGGGTTGCAGTCTAATGCTGAAGAGAATAGTTAATTAGTTAAGGTCTGTTTTTGTTTATTAGCGATGTTTGTTGAATGGTTTCTGAAGATAACACTTGCCCTTTGGAAGATTTATTCCCCTTCCTGACCAGGCCATTTTTTGCTATTCAGCTATTTCAACTGATAATTGTGCGGTCATGCAATGCTGTACCCAAACAAAATTTATGTCCTTTTTTCACACAAATAGAGCTTTCTTTTGCTGGTATTTTATCACCACTGGGTTGTGATATAAATGAAAAAGGCTGAATTTTTTTTTTTTTTTTAAACCCCCCCGATATTTTCTTATTTCGGTTATAAAAAGTATCCAATAAACTCAAAGTTAGTCATAAATTTAGGCAAAAATTTGTTTTGCTACATGTCTTTGGTAAAAAAAAATCCCAATACGTGTATATTAATTGGTTTGTATAGCGTCTACAAACTATGGTATATACACTGGAAATTGTGCAGCTTTTTCTTTCTGACTGCCTATCACATTTCTTGAGGTACTAAAATGCCAGGGCAGTACAAAACCCCCAAATTATTCCTCTTTGGAAAGTAGATACCCCAAGAAATTTGATGAGAGGCATGTTGAGTCCATGGAATATTTTATATTTTTGCCACAAATATTTGGAAAATGACTATTTATTATGCCAAGTTGTCATTTAAATATATTTTTCATGTATGCCATGGCTATATGTGGAATAACACCCCAAGACACATTCTGCTACTTCTCCCGAGTATGGGGATACCACATATGAGAGACCTTTTGATAGTCTAGTGTCAGGGATGCGGGTATGACCAGAAGTGTGTGGACTGACACAGGGAAACGCAGGCTTCAGATATAGTAAATAATATAATTTATTAAGACTAACAATACAAACGCAGTGCAAAACTAAACATAAACACAGTGCAGACAAACTGAACCAAACCTCCAACAGATAACAAACATACAATACAAGAGTAATCAGGCAGGCCGGGTCGGTAGCAAACGGGCAAACGGAGTACAAGGAGCAGGCGGGAGAGTGGCCAGGACTAGCCGAGGTCAGTACAGGCAGAGTTCAAGCAGAGTCAGGACAGAAGTAACAGGATCAGGAAACCAGGGCCAAGCAAGGTCTGCAGGTCTGGCCATCCCTTAAATACACCACCTGCAATCAGCCCCAGGTGGTGGCTAATTGCCGGAGTGAGCCTCTGGTTGCTGAGAGCACCCGCTGGCCAGTCCTGGTACTGTAACCCACAAGGCAGGTGAGTCCCACCACTATTGGCGAGTCCATTCCTGACACCTAGCCACATACCGGCTCCCAAAATCCAATGACCACCTTCAGGCTTTCAAAGGTCATATTTGTGCATATCACTTTCTCACTACCTCGCAGTTTCGGAGGCCCTAAAATGCCAGGATAGTACAACCCCCCCAACGACCCCTTTTTGGAAAGTAGACACCCCAAGGAATTTGATAAGAGGCATGGTGAGTATTTTGCAGATATCATTTTTGTCACAGGATTTTGAAAAAGATTTTACTTCATTTTCCAAAAACTTGTGGCAGCAAATGCGATCGTTAGAGATGAGCAAAGTATTCAAAAATTCGATTCGGCTGATTCGGCGAATTCGAGGAATAAATTCGATTCGATGCGAATATATTCGCTGCGATTTTAACTTATAAAAGGGTGTTTCTAGGCTTCAGAGAGCCTTTATATTAGTGCAGAACACTGTACCTTTAATTTAAATGCCCTTGGAGTCTGCTGGGGAAGAGAAATAATACTGTCAGTCAGTATGACATGCAGATGAGTGCCGTCGATCTTAGAATCACCGCACACTTCACTCATTTGGGCAGTCACGGGGCCAAAACCAGAGTGTGGAGCCACAGTGTGGCGGTGGAGGCAGCAGCAATGGGAGGCCATACAGCACCCTATGACAAAAATGGAACCCTCTAGCAGTGTGAGGAGACCTGAAAGTGGCACATGGCAGAGTGTGGCGATGGAGACAGCAGCAATGGGAGGCCGTACAGGGACCCATGACACACTCTGGACCTGGCAGCAGCATTAGGAGGCGGTACAGGGGCCCATGGCAGATTACGGGCCTGGCAGCAGCAATGGGAGGCCCGTAATCTGCCAGCACCCTATGACAAAATGGAACACACCAGCAGTGTGAGGAGACCTGAAAGTGGCACATGGCAGAGTGTGGCGATGGAGACAGCAGCAATGGGAGGCCGTACAGGGACCCATGAGAGACTCTGGACCTGGCAGCAGCATGAGGAGGCGGTACAGGGGCCCATGGCAGATTACGGGCCTGGCAGCAGCAATGGGAGGCCCGTAATCTGCCAGCACCCTATGACAAAATGGAACCCACCAGCAGTGTGAGGAGACCTGAAAGTGGCACATGTTTGGGGCATGATTCATGGCGGATTTAGTCAGTTGTGTCAGGAACTGGTGGTTTGAAATCCAGACTAATCCACGCCTGATTCATTTTCACAAACGTGAGTCTCTCCACACTTTGGGTGGACAGTCGTGTCCTCCGCGGAGTTACAATACCTCCTGCTGCACTAAACACGTGCTCCGATGCCACGCTACTGGCCGGGCATGACAGCCTTTCAAGGGCAAATTCAGCTAGTTGGGGCCAAAGGTCAAGTTTCGTTGCCCAGTAGTCAAGGGGATTGTCTACCTCGGTTGGCAGGGTGCTGTCCAAGTAGGCCCAAGCCTGTTGTTTGAGGTCCTGCTCCAGGTCCACCTGATGCTGCTGCTGCTGCGGCTGGTTAGTAGTTTTCTCACTGCGCTGGTGAAGAAAGCTACTCATCATCGACTGCAGACTGAGGCAGCCGCTGCTGGTGGAGCTGCCACTGCTCCTACCACCCCACCCCTCCCCTGCTGCCATGGCAGCGGAACGCGAGCGCACAGGGCCCACAGTGTCTGAGGATGGACGTTGGCGCAGAAAGGCAGAGACCAGCTGACTAGGTGGTTTTTATAGTACTTTATTTTGGCCTCCCTCTCAGCAGGTGTGAAAAAGGCCACCATTTTTGAATGGTAGCGAGGGTCCAACAAGGTGGACAGCCAAAAGTCATCCCTCTGTCTGATGGTTATTATTCGGCTGTCGCTACGCAAGCAACCGAGCATGCTATGGGCCATTTGTGCCAAGGAATGCAAGGGACTCCCTGCCTCCATCTCCACAGCATACTGCCACGGTGCGTCTGGGTCCTCTGTCTCCTCCTCCTCTACCAGATGCTTCTGCTCCTCCACTCCTGTCCGCTGAGTGGAAAAACCACCCATTTCACTCAATAATTCCTGAGCACCAATGTCCTCCTCTACCTCCTCCTCTTCTTCCTGTCCTGCCCCCACAGGGGTCATGTGGCGTTGAGATCTGTGCGCCACGTCTACCGCACCCTGACCAGCCATTGTTAACAGCATTTGTTCCAGGACGTGCAACAGAGGAATGACGTCGTTCATCCCATAGTCCTGCCGACTCACGAATAGCGTGGCCTCCTCAAAGGGCCTGAGCAAGCGGCAGGTGTCACGCATGAGCTGCCAATGGCTGACATCTAAGTTACACAGGGAGTACCTTTATCCGCTTGTAACATCAGGAAATCTGTGATGGCCTTTCGCTGTTTGTAAAGGCGGTCTAACATATGTAGGGTTGAATTCCACCTTGTTGCAACGTCACAGCATGAGGAGTCGGTACGGGGGCCCATGGCAGATTACGGGCCTGGCAGCAGCAATGGGAGGCCCGTAATCTGCCAGCACCCTATGACAAAAAATGTAACACACCAGCAGTGTGAGGAGACCTGAAAGTGGCACATGGCAGAGTGTGGCGATGGAGACAGCAGCAATGGGAGGCCGTACAGGGACCCATGAGAGACTGTGGATCTGGCAGCAGCATGAGGAGGCGGTACTGGGGCCCATGGCAGATTACGGGCCTGGCAGGAGCAATGGGAGGCCCGTAATCTGCCAGCACCCTATGACAAAAAATGTAACACACCAGCAGTGTGAGGAGACCTGAAAGTGGCACATGGCAGAGTGTGGCGATGGAGACAGCAGCAATGGGAGGCCGTACAGGGACCCATGAGAGACTGTGGACCTGGCAGCAGCATGAGGAGGCGGTACTGGGGCCCATGGCAGATTACGGGCCTGGCAGCAGCAATGGGAGGCCCGTAATCTGCCAGCACCCTATAACAAAAAATGGAACACACCAGCAGTGTGAGGAGACCTGAAAGTGGCACATGGCAGAGTGTGGCGATGGAGACAGCAGCAATGGGAGGCCGTACAGGGACCCATGAGACACTCTGGACCTGGCAGCAGCATGAGGAGGCGGTACTGGGGCCCATGGCAGATTATGGGACTGGCAGCAGCAATGGGAGGCCCGTAATCTGCCAGCACCCTATGACAAAAAATGTAACCCACCAGCAGTGTTAGGAGACCTGAAAGTGGCACATGGCAGAGTGTGGCGATGGAGACAGCAGCAATGGGAGGCCGTACAGGGACCCATGAGAGACTGTGGACCTGGCAGCAGCATGAGGAGGCGGTACTGGGGCCCATGGCAGATTACGGGCCTGGCAGCAGCAATGGGAGGCCCGTAATCTGCCAGCACCCTATGACAAAAAATGGAACCCACCAGCAGTGTGAGGAGACCTGAAAGGGGCACATGGCAGAGTGTGGCGATGGAGACAGCAGCAATGGGAGGCCGTACAGGGACCCATGAGACACTGTGGACCTGGCAGCAGCATGAGGAGGCGGTAATGGGGCCCATGGCAGATTACGGGCCTGGCAGCAGCAATGGGAGGCCCGTAATCTGCCAGCACCCTATGACAAAAAATGTAACACACCAGCAGTGTGAGGAGACCTGAAAGTGGCACATGGCAGAGTGTGGCGATGGAGACAGCAGCAATGGGAGGCTGTACAGGGACCCATGAGAGACTCTGGACCTGGCAGCAGCATGAGGAGGCGGTACGGGGGCCCATGGCAGATTACGGGCCTGGCAGCAGCAATGGGAGGCCCGTAATCTGCCAGCACCCTATGACAAAAAATGTAACCCACCAGCAGTGTGAGGAGACCTGAAAGTGGCACATGGCAGAGTGTGGCGATGGAGACAGCAGCAATGGGAGGCCGTACAGGGACCCATGAGAGACTGTGGACCTGGCAGCAGCATGAGGAGGCGGTACTGGGGCCCATGGCAGATTACGGGCCTGGCAGCAGCAATGGGAGGCCCGTAATCTGCCAGCACCCTATGACAAACAATGGAACCCACCAGCAGTGTGAGGAGACCTGAAAGTGGCACATGGCAGAGTGTGGCGATGGAGACAGCAGTAATGGGAGGCCGTACAGGGACCCATGAGACACTGTGGACCTGGCAGCAGCATGAGGAGGCGGTACAGGGGCCCATGGCAGATTACGGGCCTGGCAGCAGCAATGGGAGGCCCGTAATCTGCCAGCACCCTATGACAAAAAATGTAACACACCAGCAGTGTGAGGAGACCTGAAAGTGGCACATGGCAGAGTGTGGCGATGGAGACAGCAGCAATGGGAGGCCGTACAGGGACCCATGAGAGACTCTGGACCTGGCAGCAGCATGAGGAGGCGGTACTGGGGCCCATGGCAGATTACGGGCCTGGCAGCAGCAATGGGAGGCCCGTAATCTGCCAGCACCCTATGACAAAAAATGTAACCCACCAGCAGTGTGAGGAGACCTGAAAGTGGCACATGGCAGAGTGTGGCGATGGAGACAGCAGCAATGGGAGGCCGTACAGGGACCCATGAGACACTCTGGACCTGGCAGCAGCATGAGGAGGCGGTACTGGGGCCCATGGCAGATTACGGGCCTGGCAGCAGCAATGGGAGGCCCGTAATCTGCCAGCACCCTATGACAAAAAATGGAACACACCAGCAGTGTGAGGAGACCTGAAAGTGGCACATGGCAGAGTGTGGCGATGGAGACAGCAGCAATGGGAGGCCGTACAGGGACCCATGAGAGACTGTGGACCTGGCAGCAGCATGAGGAGGCGGTACTGGGGCCCATGGCAGATTACGGGCCTGGCAGCAGCAATGGGAGGCCCGTAATCTGCCAGCACCCTATGACAAAAAATGGAACCCACCAGCAGTGTGAGGAGACCTGAAAGTGGCACATGGCAGAGTGTGGCAATGGAGACAGCAGCAATGGGAGGCCGTACAGGGACCCATGAGACACTGTGGACCTGGCAGCAGCATGAGGAGGCGGTACAGGGGCCCATGGCAGATTACGGGCCTGGCAGCAGCAATGGGAGGCCCGTAATCTGCCAGCACCCTATGACAAAAAATGTAACACACCAGCAGTGTGAGGAGACCTGAAAGTGGCACATGGCAGAGTGTGGCGATGGAGACAGCAGCAATGGGAGGCCGTACAGGGACCCATGAGAGACTCTGGACCTGGCAGCAGCATGAGGAGGCGGTACTGGGGCCCATGGCAGATTACGGGCCTGGCAGGAGCAATGGGAGGCCCGTAATCTGCCAGCACCCTATGACAAAAAATGTAACACACCAGCAGTGTGAGGAGACCTGAAAGTGGCACATGGCAGAGTGTGGCGATGGAGACAGCAGCAATGGGAGGCCATACAGGGACCCATGAGACACTCTGGACCTGGCAGCAGCATGAGGAGGCGGTACAGGGGCCCATGGCAGATTATGGGCCTGGCAGCAGCAATGGGAGGCCCGTAATCTGCCAGCACCCTATGACAAAAAATGTAACACACCAGCAGTGTGAGGAGACCTGAAAGTGGCACATGGCAGAGTGTGGCGATGGAGACAGCAGCAATGGGAGGCCGTACAGGGACCCATGAGAGACTCTGGACCTGGCAGCAGCATGAGGAGGCGGTACAGGGGCCCATGGCAGATTACAGGCCTGGCAGCAGCAATGGGAGGCCCGTAATCTGCCAGCACCCTAGGACAAAAAATGGAACACACCAGCAGTGTGAGGAGACCTGAAAGTGGCACATGGCAGATTGTGGCGATGGAGACAGCAGCAATGGGAGGCCGTACAGGGACCCATGAGAGACTGTGGACCTGGCAGCAGCATGAGGAGGCGGTACTGGGGCCCATGGCAGATTACGGGCCTGGCAGCAGCAATGGGAGGCCCGTAATCTGCCAGCACCCTATGACAAAAAATGTAACACACCAGCAGTGTGAGGAGACCTGAAAGTGGCACATGGCAGAGTGTGGCGATGGAGACAGCAGCAATGGGAGGCCGTACAGGGACCCATGAGAGACTGTGGACCTGGCAGCAGCATGAGGAGGCGGTACAGGGGTCCATGGCAGATTACGGGCCTGGCAGCAGCAATGGGAGGCCCGTAATCTGCCAGCACCCTATGACAAAAAATGTAACACACCAGCAGTGTGAGGAGACCTGAAAGTGGCACATGTTTGGGGCATGATTCATGGCGGATTTAGTCAGTTGTGTCAGGAACTGGTGGTTTGAAATCCAGACTAATCCACGCCTGATTCATTTTCACAAACGTGAGTCTCTCCACACTTTGGGTGGACAGTCGTGTCCTCCGCGGAGTTACAATACCTCCTGCCGCACTAAACACACGCTCCGATGCCACGCTACTGGCCGGGCATGACAGCCTTTCAAGGGCAAATTCAGCTAGTTGGGGCCAAAGGTCAAGTTTCGTTGCCCAGTAGTCAAGGGGATTGTCTACCTCGGTTGGCAGGGTGCTGTCCAAGTAGGCCCAAGCCTGTTGTTTGAGGTCCTGCTCCAGGTCCACCTGATGCTGCTGCTGCTGCGGCTGGTTAGTAGTTTCCTCACTGCGCTGGTGAAGAAAGCTACTCATCATCGACTGCAGACTGAGGCAGCCGCTGCTGGTGGAGCTGCCACTGCTCCTACCACCCCACCCCTCCCCTGCTGCCATGGCCCACAGTGTCTGAGGATGGACGTTGGCGCAGAAAGGCAGAGACCAACTGACTACATAGGTGGTTTTTATAGTACGTTATTTTGGCCTCCCTCTCAGCAGGTGTGAAAAAGGCCACCATTTTTGAACGGTAGCGAGGGTCCAACAAGGTGGACAGCCAAAAGTCATCCCTCTGTCTGATGGTTATTATTCGGCTGTCGCTACGCAAGCAACCGAGCATGCTATGGGCCATTTGTGCCAAGGAATGCGAGGGACTCCCTGCCTCCATCTCCACAGCATACTGCCACGGTGCGTCTGGGTCCTCTGTCTCCTCCTCCTCTACCAGATGCTTCTGCTCCTCCACTCCTGTCCGCTGAGTGGAAAAACCACCCATTTCACTCAATAATTCCTGAGCACAAATGTCCTCCTCTACCTCCTCCTCTTCTTCCTGTCCTGCCCCCACAGGGGTCATGTGGCGTTGAGATCTGTGCGCCACGTCTACCGCACCCTGACCAGCCATTGTTAACAGCATTTGTTCCAGGACGTGCAACAGAGGAATGACATCGTTCATCCCATAGTCCTGCCGACTCACGAATAGCGTGGCCTCCTCAAAGGGCCTGAGCAAGCGGCAGGTGTCACGCATGAGCTGCCAATGGCTGACATCTAAGTTACACAGGGGAGTACCTTCATCCGCTTGTAACATCAGGAAATCGGTGATGGCCTTTCGCTGTTCGTAAAGGCGGTCTAACATGTGTAGGGTTGAATTCCACCTTGTTGCAACGTTGCAGATCAGGCGATGCTGTGGAATTCCGTTCTGCCGCTGCAGCTCAAGGAGGGTGTGCTTTGCGGTGTAGGAATGGCTGAAATGCATGCAAAGTTTACGTGACATTTTAAGGATGTCTTGCAGTGGGATGGTGGATTTTAGGAACCGCTTGACAACCAGATTGAACACGTGAGCCATGCATGGCGCATGGCACAACCTTCCTTGACGCAGAGCAGACACCATGTTCTTTCCGTTGTCGGTCAACATGGTTCCGATTTTCAGTTTGCGCGGAGACAGCCATCTGACGATTTCTCTGTTCATTACACTCAGAAGTTCCTCCCCTGTGTGACTACGTTCGCCAAGGCATACCAGGTGCAGCACAGCGTGACACCGTTGCGCCCTGCACACGTGATATGCCGGTCGGGTAATGGGACTTGGCACGGGGGTGGCGGCTGAGGACACGGCGGAAGAAGAGGTGGTAGAGGCGGACATCTTTTGTGGACCAAGGACGTGCAAACGTGGAGGCAAAAGCGGCGTGACCTGTCCAAGTTGCTGGTGCGGCTGTGCCGGCACCACGTTCACCCAGTGGGCCGTAAATGACATGTACTGTCCCTGACCGTAGTTACAGCTCCACACGTCGGCGCTGCCGTGCACTTTGGCAGAGACCGACATGCTCAAAGACTGGCCCACCATCTCTTCTACATGTGAATGCAGGGCTGGCACTGCCTTTTTGGCGAAGAAATGACGGCTTGGCACTCTCCACCGCGGCGCGGCACAAGCCATCATTTCTCGGAAAGGTGCTGAGTCCACCACTTGGAAAGGGAGGGACTGCAGCACCAGCAACTTGGACAGGAGGACGTTCAGCTTTTGCACCGTCGGGTGCGTGCTCGCAAACTGTTGTCTCTTGGAAACGGATTCCAAGAAAGACTGCTGACGGAATCCGTGAAGAGGAGTAGCAGGAGAAGGAGCATCTGAACGAGCGGAAGATGCCAACGAGCGACAACTCCCCTCAGCAGAGGTGTTGGAGCCTTGACTGGCTGATAGAGGGCGATTGACGTCGGGTGACGGAGCAAGTAACGGAGCGGGTGATGGAGCGGGGGCTGGGGCAGGCAGAACCGCCGTATCTTTATCACGGTTTTCCCAGGCCACCAAATGGCGACGCTGCATATGCTGACGCAATGCTGTAGTCCCAACATGGGCCCCCTGGCCACGCTTGACTTTCTGGCCACATAGTCGACATACGGCTACGTTTACTTCCTCGGGCGGCTTGACGAAAAATTGCCACACCGCCGAGTAGGAAACTTTGCCCCCGATACTCCTCACTGGCTGACTGCTACTTCCTCCGTGCACACCGGCACCACTACTGGCCGTGGTGGTAGGCTGCAGTGGAGCTGGTGCTCTACTCCGTGGCCGTTTGCCTCCACTGACACTGCTGCGACCCTGCTGCCTCCTGGGCAACCCACCGACTGTTTTGCTCGCTGCCAAGCTGCCACCCTCTTCTCCTGATGATGCGGAAGCAATAGCCTGATGACGACGAGGCTGCCAAGTGCGATCAGCCTCATCATCATCAATTAGGGTCTCCGCCTCACTACTAGCCCCCTCGGCTGCGTGTGGGTCAGGAGACAGACCTGTCTCTAGACCGGCTACCGAGCCACTCTCCTCGCCACTACTTCTTCGCCTGGCTGCTGAAGAGACGGATGTCTCCCCCTGTTCCTGACCGCCCTCTGTTAGCTCTTCCTCACTGTACAGTGGGGCTGAGCCCACAGCATGCGATACTTTGCTTGGTGAGGGAACACCAAAGGACAGGGGCAGGTAGAGGACACGTGATTTCAGTGGGCTTGCACCCGGGCCATGCCAACTAACGGTTGTGTCTGACGTACCCACCGACCGTTGGCTGTAGGTGTCAGAGGTGACCTGGGAAGAGGAAGACGACCGAGCCAACCAATCGATGACGGCAGGGTTGTCGGTGGAGACACGACCGCTGGATGACACCGGGAGCACTGGCCTCTGGCTGCGACTAGTGCTGCCTCGACCCCTTCCTCTGCTGCCACGTCTGCTCGCTCCTAAAACATTGCCTCCTCTGCCACTCCTCTGCATGTTGTCTGACATACTCTTTAATTCAACGATTCTGTGTCCCTGAGTAACAATTCTGTGTCCCTGAGTAACAATTATGTGTCTGTCCCTGAGTAACAATTCTGTGTCCCTCAGTAACAATTCTGTGTCCCTCAGTAACAATTCTGTGTCCCTCAGTAACAGTTCTGTGTCCCTCAGTAACAATTCTGTGTCTGTCCCTGAGTAACAATTCTGTGTCCCTCAGTAACAATTCTGTGTCTGTCCCTCAGTAACAATTCTGTGTCCCTCAGTAACAATTCTGTGTCCCTCAGTAACAATTCTGTGTCCCTCAGTAACAATTCTGTGTCTGTCCCTGAGTAACAATTCTGTGTCCCTGAGTAACAATTCTGTGTCCCTCAGTAACAATTCTGTGTCCCTGAGTAAAAATTCTGTGTCCCTCAGTAACAATTCTGTGTCTGTCCCTGAGTAACAATTCTGTGTCCCTCAGTAACAATTCTGTGTCCCTCAGTAACAATTCTGTGTCTGTCCCTGAGTAACAATTCTGTGTCTGTCCCTCAGTAACAATTCTGTGTCCCTCAGTAACAATTCTGTGTCCCTCAGTAACAATTCTGTGTCTGTCCCTGAGTAACAATTCTGTGTCTGTCCCTGAGTAACAATTCTGTGTCTGTCCCTGAGTAACAATTCTGTGTCCCTCAGTAACAATTCTGTGTCTGTCCCTGAGTAACAATTCTGTGTCTGTCCCTGAGTAACAATTCTGTGTCTGTCCCTGAGTAACAATTCTGTGTCCCTCAGTAACAATTCTGTGTCCCTCAGTAACAATTCTGTGTCTGTCCCTGAGTAACAATTCTGTGTCCCTAAGTAACGTTTCTGTGGCCCTAAGTAACGGTTCTGTGTCCCTCAGTAACAATTCTGTGTCCCTCAGTAACAATTCTGTGTCTGTCCCTGAGTAACAATTCTGTGTCCCTCAGTAACAATTCTGTGTCCCTCAGTAACAATTCTGTGTCCCTCAGTAACAATTCTGTGTCTGTCCCTGAGTAACAATTCTGTGTCTGTCCCTGAGTAACAATTCTGTGTCCCTCAGTAACAATTCTGTGTCTGTCCCTGAGTAACAATTCTGTGTCTGTCCCTCAGTAACAATTCTGTGTCCCTCAGTAACAATTCTGTGTCCCTCAGTAACAATTCTGTGTCTGTCCCTGAGTAACAATTCTGTGTCTGTCCCTGAGTAACAATTCTGTGTCTGTCCCTGAGTAACAATTCTGTGTCTGTCCCTGAGTAACAATTCTGTGTCCCTCAGTAACAATTCTGTGTCCCTCAGTAACAATTCTGTGTCTGTCCCTGAGTAACAATTCTGTGTCTGTCCCTGAGTAACAATTCTGTGTCTGTCCCTGAGTAACAATTCTGTGTCCCTCAGTAACAATTCTGTGTCCCTCAGTAACAATTCTGTGTCTGTCCCTCAGTAACAATTCTGTGTCCCTAAGTAACGTTTCTGTGGCCCTAAGTAACGGTTCTGTGTCCCTAAGTAACGATTCTGTGGTCCTAAGTAACGTTTCTGTGGCCCTAAGTAACGTTTCTGTGGCCCTAAGTAACGTTTCTGTGGCCCTAAGTAACGATTCTGTGGCCCTAAGTAACGTTTCTGTGGCCCTAAGTAACGATTCTGTGGCCCTAAGTAACGTTTCTGTGGCCCTAAGTAACGTTTCTGTGGCCCTAAGTAACGATTCTGTGGCCCTAAGTAACGTTTCTGTGGCCCTAAGTAACGTTTCTGTGTCCCTAAGTAACGATTCTGTGGCCCTAAGTAACGTTTTTGTGGCCCTAAGTAACGTTTCTGTGGCCCTAAGTAACATTTCTGTGTCCCTAAGTAACGTTTCTGTGTCCCTAAGTAACGTTTCTCTGGCCCTAAGTAACGTTTCTGTGTCCCTAACTCTCTCCCTCAATACAGCCAGGTCTGCCTCTCTTGAATGACTGGAGGCAAATGGAGAATTCTAAAATGGCCGCCATTTATAGCTCGACCATTACACAGTGCTGGCTGGCTGGCTGCTGATTGGCTAATGCGATCACATGTCATGAATGAATGCATTATGGGTCAGCGCGCCTTGTCTGCGCGCCTTCCCAGACATCCCCGCTCCGTCGCCGCACATGTCGCCGCCATTTTAGGAAAAATTTCGATTCGCGCATCTGAAGTCTGCTAATTTTCGGATTCGTCGCGAATCGAAATTTTCCTAATATTCGAAACGAATTCCACTTCGCCGAGTTCGATTCGCTCATCTCTAGCGATCGTCAAAATACTCACCATGCCCCTTAGCAAATACCTTGGAGTATCTACTTTCCAAAAAGAGGTTATGGGGAGGGGGGGGGGTGCTTTTACTATCCTGGCATTTCAGGGCCAATATTAAAAGCTGATGCCACACATCACCCATTCAGACAACTTAAAGAATATGCCTTTTCTAACACTATGGGGTTTATTTACTAAAGCTGTTTCACATGGAATCTGGTGCAGCTGTACAATATGGCCAATCAGCTTCTAACCTTAGCTTGTTCAGTTAAGCTTTAGCAATAAAACCTGGAAGCTGGTTGGTTTCTATGCAGAAGTGCAAGAGATTCTGAGTGAACCAGCTTTTTGTCCACATGAGAAACTTTTTTAAATAATTATACATTATATATTAATATATATACACACAATATATTTTAAAGCAATGGCCCTAGAGAATAAAATGAAAAACATGACCTTAACAAAAAAGAAACTATTGGGACTTTATTGGGCACCATACTGACAAAACTCCATACACAACTTGTAAAAAATATAGCTTTATTAAACACCATTAAAAGCACAATTCAAATTTGAGCATAAATACAGCTCAGTGTATAAAAACATGTAGCCATTACATATTGTGACTTTACAAAATATTTTAAAAGATTCCCATATACAGTACAATGAGTGTATGTACAGCTGATAATGTCTTAGAAATTGTCTCCAATGCGTTTCGCAGGACAAAAGTCTGCTTCCTCAGGGAGATTTAATACACAGTTCTAAAATGATAAACAAAGCTATAATAAACAAACTGAAACATAGATACAAAAACAAAACAAACATCACCAAAATGTTTAGATTTTACCAGACGATGGCATCTGATTTTCTATGAGGCAGCCAAGGAGCCTCAAGAGGCCTCAATAAGCAGTTACAAAAAAAGGAATATAGATATGGGCCTATCAGATAATAGAATTAGGCCCATTCTGTTTACAAGAAAAAAATTATATACAATAAATTATCAAAAAGGGAGAAAAAAAAAAAAAGGGGGTAGGAGGAGGGAGAGGAGAGTCCCCCTCCCCCTTGTCTCTTATAAGTGTAAAGTTATCCACTATATAAATTCACTCATCTATGTTACTACTGTGTCCCATGGATTTCCAAACTACACCCCCACTCCTCAAACTAGTTTCAGTACAATAGATTGGGACACCATACATAAGATCAAGTTGTTCCATGACAAAAAAAAATCTCCATCCATAAGGCCATAATTCACTTATGTATATTTTGGCAAGTCAAGCCCACTTAGTTACTTTAACCAGAAAAGAAAACAATAAATAAATACCAAATAGTAAACAACAATGCTTACAGAACTTTCCAAAGTAAGACTCCAGGTCTGTAAATGCACCCATAGATGCATACAGTTGCAAGAAAAAGTATGTGAACCCCTTGGGATTACGTGGAGTTTTGCATGAATTGGGCATAAAATGTGCTCTGAATGTTATCTAAGTCACAACAATAGAAGAACACAGTCTGCTGAACATAATACTACACAAACATTAGATTGTCAGGAATGGACTCAGCACTGGTGGTGGGACTCACCTGCCGTGTGGGCTGCAGTACCAGGGCTGACCAGCGGGTGCTCTCAGCAGCCAGAAACTCACTCCTGTAGTCAGCCAACACCTGGGGCTGATTGCAGGAGGTGTATTTAAGGAATAACCAGGCCTGTGATCAGGGCCTTGGTGTATGTTTCCCATGAGCCCCTGTACTTGGCATCCTGTGTTCCTGCCTCGTTGCTGACCCTGCTTTGATCCTGACCTCTGCTGACCGTCTCCTGTTGAACTCCTGGCTTGCCTGACCATCCTTCTGCCTAATCCTCGGTACCTGCTGAACCTGGCTTGTGACCCCAACCATTCTCTGCTTGCGCCTCCTTGTACCACGCTGCTCGCACGATACCGACCTGGCCTGTCTGACTACGCTTACTTCACTCGACGATCCATCCATCCCGCATGGATCACCTTTAGTAAGTCTGCCTACCTCTTCCCATCAGACTTCGTTCCTGCACTCCCCTGCCAGTACTCTCTACCACAGCCGGATGCACTCAGGGGTCGTGACCTGGTTCCAGTCTGCACCAAGTCCATCCCCGCCATCAGGGGCCCTGGTGAATAGCAGGCTGAAACTTAGACCCCGCGCCCTGAGGAAATCCGTGCTGTGGGCTGCTAGAGACACTGCCAGGCAGCACCTGACAGTACCTTATGGCCTGCCTGACCATTCCACCTCTCCAGCCTGACTACGCCTGTGTTCCTGAAGCCTGCTACTTCCCTGTGTCAGTCCACACATTTCTGGTCATACCCGGATCTCTAACATAGATGTTGCCATGGTTTAATTGCACATAACATGTAAACATTCACAGTGCAGGGAGGAAAAAGTATGTGAACCTTTGGACTTAATAACTGGTTGACCCTCCTTTGGCAGCAATAACCTCAACCAAACGTTTCCTGTAGTTGCAGATCAGACCTGCACAACGATCTGGAGTAATTTTGGACCACTCCTCTTCACAAAACTGTTTCAGTGTAGCAATATTCTTGGGATGTCTGGTGTGAATCGCTCTCTTAAGGTCATGCTACAGCATTTCAATTGGGTTGAGGTCAGGACTCAGACTGGGCCACTCCAGAAGGCGTATTCTGTGCTGTTGCAGCCATTGTTTTGTTGAATTACTTGCATGCTTTGGGTCATTGTCCTGTTGCATCACCCATCCTCTGCGGAGCTTCAGTTGGCGGACAGATGGTCGTACATATTCCTACAAAATGTCTTGATAAACTCTGGAATTCATTTTCCCATCAATGACAACAATTCGTCCAGGCCATGAGGCAGCAAAGCAGCCCCAAACCATGATGCTCCCTCCGCCATGTTTTACAGTGGGGATGAGGTTTTGATGTTGGTGTGCTGTGCCTTTTTTTCTCCACACATAGTGTTGTGTGTTCTTCCCAAACAACTCAATCTTGGTTTCATCTGTCCACAGTATATTTTGCCAGTAGTGCTGTGGAACATCCAGGTGCTCTTTTGCAAACTTCAAACGGGCTGCAATATTCTTTTTGGACAGCAATGGTGGTCCTCCGTGGTGTCCTCCCATGTACTCCATTCTTGTTTAATGTTTTCCTTATTGTAGATGTGTCAACAAAAATGTTAGCATGAGATTTCTGTAGGTCTTTAGCTGACACTCTTCTTTACCTCATGCAGCATTCTGCGCTGTGCTTTTGCAGTAATTTTTACAGGACGACCACGCCTAGGGAGAGTAGCAACAGCACTAAACTTTCTCCATTTGTAGACAGTCTGTCTTACCGTGGACACATGAACATCAAGGCTTTTGGAGATACTTTTGTAACCCTTTCCAGCTTCATGCAAGTCAACAATTCTTGATCGTAGGTCTTCTGAGAGCTCTTTTCTGCGAGGCATGGTTCACATCAGACAGTGCTTCTTGAAACCAGTAAACCCAAAACAGGTGTGTGTTTTTTAAGGGCAGGACAGCTGTCAGCAACACATCCAATATCATCACACTGATTGGAGTCAAGGTTGGCTCACTCCTGGCTCCAATTAGCTCTGGGAGAAGTCATTAGGCTAGGGCCTCACATACTTTTTCCTCCCTGCACTGTGAATGTTTACATGTTATGTGCAATTAAACCATGGCAACATCTAATGTTTGCGTAGTATTATGTTCAGACTGTGTTCTTCTATTGTTGTGACTTAGATGACGTTCAGAGCACATTTTATGCCTAATTCATGCAAAACTCCAAGTAATCCCAAGGGGTTCACATACTTTTTCTTGCAACTGTAGCTCCTAATATTATAATTATTTTATAAATTAATTAAATTAATTAAATTAATTATACTTATTATAATATTATGTGGGCTTGTGTCCACAGTCCTGGATAGGAGGTGGTCATTCTCCTTCCCCAACAGTCAGCCAGAGCAGAGGAAATGGGATCCCCAGCTGAAGCGCTGGCAAAAGGTGGGTACTCCCTTCCCAGGAGGTCCTCCCTCCTGGTGAGGGAGGACGACCACCTCCTCTCCCAAACTGTGGATCTGCCACTGGGGAGGGAAGATGACACCGCCTCTCCCGGACTGTTGAACTGCCGTTGGGGAGATGAGCCGGTTGTTCTATTTCCCATACTCTTATCCCACTGCTGGGATGACATTTCTCCTGTACTGTCTCCCTGATGCAGGGATCCTTGCTGGGGAAGGAAAACATTTTCCTCCGCTCTGGCTGACCGTTGGGGAGGGAGGACGGCCACCTTCCCTGCCGGACTGTGGAACTGCCGCTGGGAAGAGAGGACGACCACTTCATTTCCTGGACTGTGGATCTGCCACTAGGGAGGGAGGATGATCACCTCCTCTCCCTGGTCCTTGGCCTCCGCTGGGGAGTGAGGACAACCACCTTCTCTGCCGCTGGGAAGATAAAACGCTGACTACTTCTCCCTGAAGTCAGGGCCGTTGTTAGAAATCATGTGGCTCCATACAGCCTACCTGATGGGGCCCCCAATGCCATCCCTGACCCCACCCCAGAGGGGGGTGTCCCCTGCTGAATTTAGCACTGGAATCACCAGCTATCTGATTTTTTTCTTCATACAGCTTCATCATTCATTAACGGTTGATATAGAGGTCTGTTCTCGTCTGAAAACAGTATTCCATTTGGATAATCACATTTACTGTATAACAGGCTGGAGAAAGATAGGTATCCCTTGAAGACAAAGCTGCATTTTTTTTAGGCAGGTGGGCAAGGACAGTTAGGGGACACAGAAACTGTAGAAGCTAGGCTAGCTGTTTTTAAATGGTTCAGGGATGGGTATGGAATTGATGACTGTGATCCCCACACCATTTTAAAACAATTCAGGGGACTTAGGCCTCATGTACATGGAGAGTAAAAATATGCTGGGCATAAAATTCCTGCAGGGCCTCTGTGTACAGCTGTGTATAGCATATGATGTTGCATTAAATAGATATTTCAAGATTAAAAATGGTGCATACCTGTTAAACTGTGGAAAACTACAGTACCTACTATTGTCCATAGGTGAAGCTTTAAAAACCTTTACAGGTTACCAGTTTAAAGTTAAACAGGAGGTCTGGTGCCAGAGTTACTGCTTTTTTAAATTTTTTTTGTTCAACTTTCCAAATAAGACTCTGAACTGAGTTTCTATGTCATGAAACCATTTCTTAGGAATCCATATGGGAGAATTATAAAAAATAAAAAAGAAGTTGTGGGGCCCAAATAATTTTAATTAAATTGACCCTACCCTCCACCAACAGAGGGAGTTTGCACTTCAATTTCTGCTTATGGAGTAGAGGTAAAAGATTAAGAGAAACTTAGGATCAGGAGACACTACCACCCCCAAATACTTAAATGTAGACACTACGTTGATATGTTGTGCACAGGCCAGGAGGGGGAGTTCTACAGGATCCACGGGCATCAACACACGATTTATGGCAATTCATTTTAAAGCCGGAAAATCCAACAAATCCACCAAATAAGGAACATAACAGCATGTAAGGATGTGGAAGTATTGCCCAAATATAACAGTGTGTCATCCACATAAAGGAATATCTTTTCCGAAAGAACACCCCTTGTAAAACCGACGATGTCCGGAGATTGTCGCACCAAAATTCCTAAAGGATCAAACGCCAAAGTGAAAGGGGCGAGAGAGGACAGCCTTGCCTCGTTCCCGTCTGCAACCTGAATGAATCTGACAAATCCCCGTTAACCTGGATTCGGGCACTAGGGGCTGCATAGAGAAGGCAGACCCAGCTAATGAACTTGGGACCAAAGCCGAATATAGACAATACTTCCCATAGATAAGGTCATTCCACACTATCAAATGCCTTGGCCGGATCCAAAGACAAAATTCCCAGCCCCAGGATTATTCACCGAAATTTGCAAATTCAAGAAAAGTCTACGAATATTATTAGCCATTGCTCTAGAAGGAATAAACCCCAACTGATCTTTATGCACAATATTACCAATAATCCGTCTAGTAGCTAGAACCTGTGCCAACAATTTACTGTCCGTATCCAAAAGGGAAATAGGTCGGTAGGAGTCAGGTTTTAATTGATCTTTTCCAGGCTTCAATAATACTATAATAATAGCTTCATTCATGGAGGGGGGCAAACCATTTCCAACCATGACGGCATTCAGGACAATGAGTAATGCTGGGAGGAGTTGTGCAGTGTATCTATTATAGATTTTGAATGGCAATCCATCTTAACCTGGAGATTTATTACTGGGGGTGCCTGCCAAAGCTTCAGATAACTCCTCAACAGTAACTGGCACCTCCAGTTTTCTCTGGTCAGTCTCCGGTAAAACAGGAAAAGAGCAGGTGTCTAGAAACTGCAATAGCTCAGAATGGGTGGCTATGACTCACTCCATCAGCATCCTCAATCTTGTCTATAGTGGACACCCCTTGTTGCGACTTCGCCACAAGAGCAAGAAGGTGCCCCGTACTTTCCCTCTCCTCAAAATATTTTTGTTGCAAAAAATATCGCTTCTTATCTGCCACTTGAGTAAGCACTGATTCATAATGGGCTTGGGCCTCTTTCCAGGAGGTGCAGTTACAGGGGTCTTGGATCATCTGAACCTCCCGCTGTTGAACATCTAACCGTACCATGTACTCCCACTCCTTGGTCAACGCTTAACTGCTGAAATTTCCCAGATAATCAAGCCCCGCAGGAAGACCTTCATAGCATCCCAAACCATTCCTGGCGGGAACAAGCCTTCACTCCACTGCAGAAAGTCTTACAACTCCCCCAGAATCAACTCGGACTCCGGAAACTGTGTCAACCAAAATGGGTTCACCTTACACAGTGAACGAGAGCGGGTATAACACACCTGTAGCTTGACCCAGAAAGGGGAATGGTCAGACAGAGCCCTGGGTTCATACACAGCATCAAACACATATGGCAGGATAGTCATGTTCCCAAGGCCCAAATCTATGAGTGAAAGGCCATCATGAGTAGCAAAAAAACATGAATAACATTTTACTGTTGGATTCTTAATCCGCCAAACATCCCAGAGGCCCAGTTCTACCAATATATTAGCAAATGGAGTAGGCTGAGAGGATAATTGTCTGCCCCTACTGCCCAAGGGCAATCTATCCAAGCTAAGGAGTAAGCAACTGTTATTATCACCCAATGCCAATAGGGGAACATCAGGATGATTGGCCATAAATTGAGCTAGGCGTTTATTGACCTCTGAAGAGTAGGGCGGAGGGTATATAACTCAGCCACTATGCAGCGAAAACCCATCCAAAGTACACAGTAGGAAAATATATACGTGCCCTCCGCATCAATACACTCCTGCACTTGAACAAATTGAATAGAGTTAGAGATGAGGAGACAGAAACCTCTAGAAAACATGGAATGGAAGGAACGATATTGTATGGGAAATAATCGAGAGCGGAGGGTACTGACAGTGTCAGATTTCAAATGGGTTTCCTGCAAACATACTACAGACAGTTTTAAATGTTTAAGTACATGGAAGACAGCACCCTTTTTGGTTTTGTCACCCAGGCACCTTACATTCCAGGATAAAAACAACAATTCTTTATGGGAGATAGACATAATACATATGGATAAAATAGGAAGGATAATTCAATTGTGGACAGATATAACGCCCACCAAGGGGAGCAATGAGCTGATAGGCAGTAGGAGACACCCAAATCACATGGGTCAGGGTGACCAGGAGGACAGCCACAAGAAGCAGGGAAGATAAACCACTAAACACAGTCATCCCAGGTGAACCATAAATAAAACAAGGGAGAATACAGAAATTGTTACCAACATGTAGGCCAACAGAGCCATAAATATATTAACAGAAGACACAGGCAGGAGGCCAGGAGACCTCAGGACCAAAAACAGGTTGGGGTTTACACAATGTCTCGTGGACAAGCACACAGCAGGTAAATGTAAGGAAAGCCTAAGAGGGGAGGAGCTCCAACTTAAGCAGGAAAAAAAATCAATACAAAAAGGGAAGGAAATGTGAGAGAAAATACCCTGCTGTTCTGCTAAGCTGAATTTAAGGCACTAAGGATCAACCAGGTCCCCAAGGTCATGTTGCAGAGGAGTTTGCCAGGTGATGTTCAACTACTGCACAGCTGCATTAGGATTATCAAAAAAGTGAGAAGCGTCATCCGCAAGCACGCAAAGTTTAGCCGGATATAGCATGGCACATTGCCCGAAGATGTTTCTTAACATCCAGGAATTTTGCGCGTTGCTTTTGAACTTCCACGGAAAAATCTTGAAACAAGAATACATGAACATAGTCAACTGACCGGTTACCCTTGCTTCAGGCCTTGGAGAGAATGGTATCTCTGTCCTGGTAATTGAGGAGTCTGAACAAAAAGGGTCGAGGTGGAGCACGTGCTCTGGGATACCCACTATGTGTAACCGGTTTTCCAAATTTTCCAATCTAGAGGCATTAGTAGAAGCAATCGACTGCACACATCGCACGTCCCTATGTAATGGTTGCCAATCATCTTCCAGGGTACTCAATCTCCCCTCCAAGGCCGCAGTTTCTGCATTTCTTGACGCACCAGGGTCAATTCCATCCTCATCCCCTTCACCTCCCTGGTAAGAACCGCTACAGAAGCGGTGCATGTAGTGACTGCAGAGAGAATTTCTCTAAGGGTGGGTTCAGGATGATCTTCAATGGAAACAGCAGGCTGTGTCCCATGAGACTGGGGTGGAGGGATACTCACTGCGGGACTGCAGGATGGGATCTTTCGGTCTGCCAGTGCAAGAGGGATCTGTGTACAGCCTGCACAGTCTAAGTCTGGATCAGTATCGGAGTCCAAAAGTTATTTCTGGGAAGTTTCCCTGGTGAGCAGCCTGGCAAAGAACTTTAAAGCAGCATCCCTCTGCTTCTCTTTGGATGCACGGATCATGGTACCACCATCTTGCCCAACCGACTCAGGCAAGGCCCAAATGTCTTTCCCCCTTTTAGCCATCACGGATCAGGATAATCAGGGCACCAGGTGACAGCAGGGGGATCAGAGCACACCCTGGGGATCCAAGATGGCGTTGTAGCCAAAGAACGAGGTGCCAATCAGGATAATTTACAGGATGCAGAGTGGAGCTCACGTCCTACTGCATGCGAAGCTGGCCATGCCCCCCTTTGTGCAACTTTATTGTTATCATAGGGGATGAATAACATCCTGGGATAGCTGTGGCAGTGACAAGGTCCTCTTTATGGACAGATCGGTTTGATTAGCTGCTTTCCTGATGGCTCCATGTCAGCACAGCTGGGTGAGGTCCTGCCCACACCCTGCCTGATCAGAACATTTTTGACCCACCTTAATCTAGGCGTTCCTTTTTCTTCCTCCTGCATTCAGGACAGGTGGCGTCTCGACTCCTAGCTGGTCTAATGGCTGGCTGTCCATCCAGAATCGCTTTCAGGGTTGGACGCGGTCCCTGTACTTCTCTGCGAACAGCAGTTTGACAGGAGAGCTCCGCAGCTGGTCCTTGTGGAGGCATCAGGCCGTGGTAAAGTACTTCCGGCTTTTGAGGTGTTGCACCGGTGGTCAGGATTCCTGCGGCGGCTGCTGGTAGGGGTAATCTCCTTCGCTTGCAGCTGCTAGTAGGGATATCTCCTTTTCCTAATCTCCAAGTGGCTGCTGGTAGCGGAGGATGCTGGTAGGGGTAGCCTCATCCTGCTGGGGGTGATGGCTGCTCTATTCACTGTGCTGCTCTAAAGGGGAGCAGCGCTGGTCCCCCTGCTTCTTACCGGCGCCGCTCGGTCACTGTGTGCGGGCCAGCATGGAGCACGCGCTGCAGCCCGCTCTGAGCATGCGCAGACCGCTTGGCCAATCAGGAGAGGGGAGGTGGGGCCAGGCTCAAGGGAAAATTTAAAAGATGCTTTTGGCTGAAAGCATCTGCTGTGTGCTCCTGCAGCCTGCCTGTATCTGCTATTCCCTCTCTCTCCTCCAGGTATACATTGCACCTGAAAAGCTGTGCTCCTACGGTTCTACCCGATGTGCTGCTCTGCCTCTTGTTTTTATCTTTTTGCAGCAATGATAACATACCTACCCCCTTTAAAGACCAGCATTCTCAGAGAAGGAAGGGGAGACGTCGCCAGATGTGCATATTCTTTTTGGTGTTTTTCAAGTCAATGGCTAATTTAGGTTTTTGTCTGTGCTGCCCCAGCTCCTCGGGTCTTGGTCATTCCCGACATTCAGAAGCAAGAAGCTCAGAAAGGAGTAAGAGACCTCGCATTCCCATTCAGCCTCTAGGGGTCAGTGCTCCCCATCACGATACGGCAGGGATTCGCATTATGACCAACCCAGACCAGGAGGAAGCTGGGCATGCCCTAGAAGAGCCATGCCGGGCAAGGCGGCTTGTGAGACTTGCTTCAAAGAAGCAACCAAACACCAAGAGCCCGATAAGGAGGAGATGGTATCGATAATGAAGCAAGGATTTGAGGAGACGCTAAATGCGTTTGCATCGCAGCCGTCAGCCGCGCCAGTGCCGTCCACCTCGTGCTCCTTGTCTCTGCAGATGCCGCCAGTTAGTCAAGTGATTCCAGAGGCCCAGGAACATTCGGCCTCAGCTGCTGTTTCCTCGGAGGAGGATGAGGGCCGTTATGACAGTTTTGATTTCGCCTTGGTCCAGCCTTTTGTGAAAGAGATAAGGCAGGCTCTGCTTTGGGAAGACGCCGGGGAAGAACCGCAGAAGAAGCAGAGGAAGTTTTTAATGAACATGAAAAAGGAGGGGGTGAATTTCCCATTCATGGAAGAAATTCAGGATAAATTTATGGCTGAGTGGAACCAAGCGGATAAAAGAATCTCTTTTAAGAATCGTTTCGCAAAGCTATACCCCTTCAAGGCGGAGAGTATTAAGAGTTTGGAGGAGCCTCCGGTGGTGAACACAGCACTTATGTGCCTCACTAGACATGTAACCCTTCCACTAGATGATGCAGTGACATTCAGGGATGTGTTGGATAGAAGAGTGGATGTGGATCTTAAAGAGATTTACCAACTTACTGGTGGACCGTATAGACCTTCTATGGCTTTGGCAGCTATTTTGAAGGCAATGGAGTCCTGGGTTCAGATGTCAGAAGTGGCAGTGGGAAGTGACCTGAGCAAAGCTGAGGTCTTGGCCTCCTTTGCCAATTTGAAGTAACAGCTTCTTTTATGGTTGAAGGCATCCACTGACCTAATTAAACTGTTGGCCAGGATCATGCTTAATGCAGTGACAGCCAGAAGAGCCCTATGGCTGAGGCCTTGGGTGGCGGACCCAGCCTCCAAACAAGGATGGTGTAAGATACCATTTGAAGGGCAGTCCCTGTTTGGATATAAATTAGACACTGCCATTGCAAAAGCCACAGGGGGAAGTCAGGATTTATTCCCCAGGATCAGAGGCTCCTGCGCAGAAGAGGTGAAACTTACAAAAATTTGCCAAGGACCAGAGGTTAGTCCAATTATGGAATGGGCTAAGGCCAACTTACAACTGCTAACAGCAATGTATGTGCCAGGTCGCTTGAATACCCAGGCAGAATATCTATCCAGAATGAGTTTGGACGAGTGGGGCCTTTCTCCTCAAGTTTTTTGGAGTCTAGTAGCATGGGCCTTTCTGCCAGAGAATACCAAACTACCTCGTTTTTTCTCCAGGTTCAGCCACCCACAAGCAATGGGGTGGATGCATTGACAATGGCATGGAATTTCAAGACTGCGTGCACCTTCCCTCCAATTCCAGTGATTCTCAGCTTGGGTGATGGTTCTATCACAGGGGCGGACTGACCATTTGGAAACTCGGGCACTGCCCAAGGGCCCGGGGTCAGTAGGGGGCCCCATGAGATGCCCCTGGTACCTTTTTCATAGGCTTTTTTGAGTTTGGGCAAGGACACAGGGGCCCCATGATCCCCTATTGCCCGGGGGCCCCATGAGTTGTCAGTCTGCTCCTGTTCTATCAGTAATGCCAGATTGATAAAAGAGACCCTGGTGCCCGCTACACCATTCATTAAACATCAGACAATGCCACCCTCTGCCAGTGACACCAGATCTGCTCATGCAGGGACCATTTGGCACCCTACACCGGATAAACTCAGGATGATGTCCTGGGTCTTGAAAGGCAAAGGCTGATCAATGAGTTTCCCCGGAAACAATCAGCTAAGCATCTACATTATTATTATTATTATTATTTTACAGTATTTATAAAGCGCCAATGGTTCGCTCAGCGCTGTACATTACAAAGGGGGACAGAACATGGGACAGAACAATACCAATACAATGCAAAACATGAGGGGATCGAGGGCCCTGCTCTTTCGAGCTTACAATCTAGGAGGGAGGGGATAGTGGTACAGGAGGAGATAGCTGTGGGGGATGGAGTGGTAGGTAGAGTGGAGGAGGTCGGCAGGTTAGCAGGGGGTGGAGTAGGCTTCCCTGAAGAGATGGGTTTTCATGGTGCGCCTAAAGGAGAGGATAGTAGGTGATAATCTGATGGGTTGGGTCAGGGAGTTCCAGAGGATGGGTGACACCCTGGAGAAGTCCTGGAGGTGGGCATGGGAGGAGGAGACCAGGGAACTAGAGAGAAGCAGGTCTTGTGAGGAGCGGAGTGTGCGTGCTGGGCGGTACTTGGATATTAGGTCAGTGATGTAGTACGGGACAGTATGGTGGACAACTTTGTACGTCAGCGTTAGGATTTTGAATTTGATCCATTGCGCAATCGGAAGCCAGTGGAGGGATTGGCAAAGGGGGGTGGCGGAGATGGAGCGGTTGGAAAGGTGAATGAGTCTGGCAGCCGTATTCAGGATCGACTGAAGCGGGGATAGCCAGCGGCGAGGCAGGCCAGTGAGGAGGGAGTTGCAGTAGTCGAGTCGTGATATGATGAGGGAGTGGATGAGCTGTTTAGTGGTTTCTGGGGTTAGGAACATGCGTATTTTGGCGATGTTGCGGAGGTGGAGTCTGCATGAGTTTGTTAAAGATTGGACTTGGGGATGGCAGGATAGGTTGGAGTCCAGAATGACACCAAGTACTCTGGCCTGCGGGGCGGGTTTGATGGTGGCGTTGTTGGATGTGACGGAGAAGTCAATGGGGGGTGATTCGGGCGGAGACCGAGGCGGTGAGGTGGGGGGTTGAGAAATAGATTTGTGTGTCGCCAGTGGTAGTTGAAGCCGTGAGAGTGTATGAGTTGGCCAAGGGAGGAGGTGTAGATGGAGAAGAGAAGGGGCCCGAGGACAGAGCCTTGAGGGACCCCAACAGAGAGGGGGAGTGAGGGGGAGGTGGTAGCATTATAGGTAACGCTGAAAGAGCTTTGTGACAGGTAGGATGAGAGCCAGGAGAGAGCAGAATCTCTGAGGCCGAGGGAGTGTAGTTTTGTGAGGAGGAGGGGGTGGTCGACTGTGTCGAAGGCCGCAGAGAGGTCAAGGAGTAGGAGCACTGAATAGTGGCCATTAGCTTTGGCGGTTAGCAGGTCGTTGGAGAGTTTGAGTAAGGCAGTTTTGGTGGAGTGTAGGGGACGGAACCCGGACTGTAGGGGATCGAGGAGGTTGTTGTCGTTGAGGTGAGAGCTTAGGTGGGTGTAGACTAGGCGCTTGAGGAGTTTAGATGTAAATGGGAGCAGGGAGATGGGTCTGAGGTTGTTCGGGTCATTGGGGTCCAGGGAGGGCTTTTTAAGTATGGGAGTGATGTGTGCATGTTTCAGAGGGGAGGGGAAAGTGCCGGAGGAGAGGGAGAGATTAAAGATGTGGGTGAGGGAGCATAGGATGGAGGGGGAGGGAGGTCGTAGGAGTTGTGAGGGGATAGGGTCAAGGGGGCAGGTGGTGAGGCGGGCATCAGAGAGGATCTTGGAGACTACATGGTCTTCTGTTCATACCTTCATGACTCGTTCAAACCTGTGGCTTTGACTACTGCTGATTTCGCCAGGAGTATCTTAGCCTCTGCTTCCAGGCAAAATTAAATTGTTTTTGCATTACCGTGGAGCCGTCAGGAAAACCGAAAATTAAATTCAAATACTTACCGTAATTTTCCTTTCCTGGCAGCACAAATCCCACCCAGTTTAGTAGTACGAGTTATGGAACGCCTAGGCTGAGGTGGGTCAAAAATGTATTAAGTTACTGATCAGGCATGGGCCTCACCCAGCTGTGCTGCCATGGAGCTCGTCAGGAAAGGAAAATTATGGAAAGTATTTGAATTACATTTTCCGTTTTCTTGCCTGATACCAGCCAACTAAACACAGAATTAGGACAGCTTGGAAAAACAGAGGCGGACTGTGGGTGAACAGTGGTGATAATTTTAGCTGCACAAAAATCATCAGGCCATGGTTTATATTATTTCCCCGCCACTGCTTTGCAGTATAAGGGGGAAGAGTTCCGGGCAGTAAAAACACACAGCTGAGCTGCACCTGTTTACTATACCCCCAAACACAAGTGTAAATGAGGCCTAATGCCCCTTTCACATGATTGGTCTGATGAGGTTCACCTGTCAGTTTTTCAGGGAGACCCAATCAGACCCTCCATTCACCACCTCTATGGAGCAGTCCATGTAAACGGACTTGTGGCTGTTTACACTTACCTACCTCTGATCCAGTTCGCTAGGTGGATCAGATCGGAGGGCATTCGTTTGTAAACGGACAGCGGAAGCAATTTACACCCAGCCATCCATAGAGCAGAGCATAAACTGAGTGGGCACAGACCTGTTATCTACTCGCTCTGCTCTTATCAGCATGGGATTAGCAGACAGATCTTCTGCTGAGCAAAGCGCAGTCCATTCCATGTGAAAGGAGCCTAAGGCAAGCCATAGATGATGCAATTTTCTTTCCTGCAACCACCAGGAAAGAAAGTCATTTGATTCCCCAATCAACACTGACTGTGGAACCATTGTGTTCTCCTGGTGAGGGGGTGGCAGGGGAGCTGTCCATTGATTACTTTTAGCCACTATATAGCCTCTAGCTATAATCACATGTAAAATGCGACAAGCTCGTTGTGCCAAAGTCATTCAACAATGGATCATCCTGCACATAGATGGTTTGAATCCTAGCATTTCACTGTCCTTTAATCATCATCATTATCATCATGATAACACCCATCAATATCATCATGATAATCCCGCAGTACAGGTGCTGTGGCTCAAATCACTGTATTGTGTGAGTGTCATCATGATGATAATGATGATCACTGGGCTTCTCCAATATACGGTAACTGAAAATAGGCATAGGAAAATGTGTGTGAAAATGAGATGAATATCTGTCTTGTAACTTCTGCCAGAGGCTCACAGCCGGCAATCACTCTGTGTCTCCACTACTGGGCTAGCTGCTGAGTGGACCTGCACACTGATCACTTCCAGTTCCAGCCAGCTGCTCCCAGATTGCCAGTGCTCTTTTTATGCCTGATTCCCTTAGTACTTACATGCTGAAGGAGTCAGACAGTGTTAAAGGTAAGCCGAATGATAAAACACTCTCCAGCACTGGAGATTGTATAAGTCTGCCCGAAAATGAAAAAAAAAAAATGTCCCTGGCGGCCGTGATCTACAGTGCCGTGACTGGCTCCAGTCTCCAATCAGAGGTGAACAGATGACCCCCCCCCCGCTTCAGCCCAGAAAGGAGAATGATTGCCTGGGAGTCTGTTGGCAGAAAACAGTATATTATGTTCATACACTGATTATACACAGTGAAGTCTGAAACTGTCAGACGGGCCCCCCTGCTAAGGACGGGACCCAGGCCCCCTACAGGAACCCCGGTGATACCCCATTATTGGCAGCCCTGCCTGAGGTGCCACTGTAGGTGTTGGGCAGAGGTAGTAGACCTTCTGGCCTGTTGCCAGAGCTTCAACTGGGGTTAGAAGTTCCACTGTATCATCCTGCCACTGGTGACAAGGGCTGCCCGCCCTGGCTCCCTGGAGCTCCGGAAGTGCTGTGAGTGCTGGGCAGAGGTCAGTGGTGCTCTGCCCTGATGCCAACTCTTCCACTGGGAAATAAAATTAAAATTTGGTGGCCTCTCACAAATCCTCCAGGGTCACTGATTGTTGTAGACAGAGGTCAGCAGCACTCTGTCTGGATGCCAGCTCTTCTGCTGGAGACTCACTGGGTTGTTCCTCCTCAGCAGAAAAGTCCATTAACCTCCCTGGCGGTATTCCCGAGTGTAGCTCGGGGTAAAGTTTCAGTACCACAAGCGGTAACCCCGCGCTACACTCGGGCTTACCATGCGGCGCTGCTCCGGGATCTGTTCTTCTCTTACCTTGTCCTGCGCTCCCACGATGTCCCTCCTGGGTTCCGTCCCCTGCGACGTCGGGACGTACGGGGACAGAACGGCGGGAAATTTGAAAATGACAAAAAGTGACATTCACTAAATTCATTAGTCTAAGTTCACATTTGCAAAAAACCTCTAATGCTGACACTAACGCAAACTATAGTGTTAACACACATTTTTGACATGTTTAATGTGCATTTAAAGTGCATTAGAAAACGAACCCCAGAAGCCCTCCAAGTGATTTTTTTTAAGGGGGAAATGTTTTTCCATCTCACTGATATTTGATCAACGCTTGTCAAACACTGTAAACGCTACAGATTTGTTTATGGAGCATTACCTCAGACCTAAATGAAAGGATTTGACAAGCTACACCTCCTCCCACACTTGACATGTAGCTTCATTTTTGCTGCACAGCAATGCAACTGCTACATGTTTTTTAAATGTTAACAGCTATGTCTGCTGTCTGTATTATCCATTTTAGGCTGCTTTGCTAGGTGTTCAAGTAATATCAGAAACACACCTCAAATACCCATTTTTAATGCCAGTGTGAACAGGGCCTTAGACATTGCAGAGTGTGCTCTTTCCAAACTTCCAAAACTCTCTTCTTATTGCACAGGGACATTGCCAGACATGTCCCATAATGTGCTGGCTGTAAACCCTGTGTTAGTTTGGCTAAAAGTACCACTTGCATTGTCACTAGGGTGTTCACTATCTTTATCCATCCTGTGAGAATAGCTAGCTGATATGGGTTCTTTTTTAACATTGTTAGAAAATTACAGTGTACATCCACAAATACAAGAATACAACGTAGGTGAAGGTGGAGGGTGCCGCACTGAGTTATAGTGCTCCACCATATAATTGTTAATCCCACTTCAATCTCAGAAGTGCCTCCAAATGTAGCCCTCTTTTTTTGGGGGGGGGAGTTATGAGAAATGGCCCTTCCAAAACAGGATATTGCACTAAACCTGTAGGTGACTAAGAGACCCAGAAGCTTCACTAAGTGGAAGAGTGGGACTGATAACAAAGTTGGCAGTGCCTCCACCCAGGAAATGGCCTCTATGAACAGAGGAGATTCCCTCCTGGGAAATTAACCAGTAATCTAATCAAAGGATTTGAAAGCAGAAGAACTACTGCAACCTACATATAACATTAATCATAAGCATATAGATACACAAAAGTATAGAAATAATACAAGCTTTATAAAAGAAAAAAATAACAGTACATACATTCAATGCACAAACAGATATTATCAGCAAAGGGCCCAATAGGGGTCCTGGTGGAGTTGTATAGATGTAGTTATTTATAGAGGTAACTCCAAATGAATTTTGCAGCAAAGTCCCATTGCAGGGCCCCCGAGGGTGATGCAGCATCTGTCTTTGTGTTGAAGACAAGATCTGTGGTGAGAAGAAAACCCTTCAACTGTTACCCAACCAGTCTGGAATGCAGTCCTAGTTATCTGCCACTGTGCATGTGAGATAGTAATAGGACAGATATACTGTTTCTCAAGAGGATTACACTCAACATGCTATGGGCACTCAACAGCTGCAGTTAAACTATTAGAACATAGAATACTTGCATAATCATCTCTTATGTGGTTGAGACTTTCTCTCTCCACTTCTTCCTTCCATGATCTTTTCCCAACAATCCATTCAGGAAGTGACATACATAATTTTAAATTACAGTGTGATACTAGCAGCTGACAGTAGAGGGCATCAATTTCCCTACACAGACTTGTAAATGTTTTACAAGTCTTGAGAAAGGGGTGTGAATGTTTTACATGCCTTCTTGAAAAAGGGGCATGTCCCTAAAACACAGTTCTTGCCTTCTACACCACTCATTCCACTCCATCCCAAAGTGCTGCCCCTGAGCTGCTCAGCATGCTCAGTGCTTGCTCTGGCTGACAGCTCTGGCCAACTGTCATCCCAGCTACCTGTGTTTAGACTATAGAGATTTTTGGTACACATTGGAGTATTTTATTACGCAAGTGGATATTGTCTCTTATGTTTTAATAAATGTTATTTTATCTATTTCTGCACTCTTTTGAAATGTTTTGGGTGTATGGAGCACCTGTAATCAGTGTACATTCTCCCCTAACTGTAAGTTCAAGGAAGCTGTGCAGGGAGTGGGCGGTAGAGACAGGAGTATGAAAGCAAAGCTGGTCAAAATTTGATCAGTTTTTGGGCCCCTCTGCTCAACAGAAATCACACAGGGCGGACCCTTCAGCGGATCAGCTTGCTGAGCGGGGTATCTCTCTGAGCGGATGAGCAAGCAACAGCTCTGGTACTGCAGAGCGGACACAGCCCACTGTCCTCTATGGGTGGTGGGATGGAAATGGACCACCTGTCTGTTTCCATCCATCCCATCAGATGGATAGAAGGGGAATATGCATCCGTATCTTTTTGGTGGATTGGATGTCAGCGGGTGTAAACGGACACATCCGTTATGGAGAGGAGAATAGAGGTTCTGATTGGGTCCACCTGAAAAACAGGCAGGGGAATCGGATCGGAATGTCTGTGTGAAAGGGGCCTTAATCGACTTCTGCCAAATGTACATGTTGGAAGACTTTCCAACAATCAGTGGCTGCAGAGTGCCTCTGTCAGAATACAATCTCCTGGAAGGGGAGATTCAACATTTTTTTTGTGCGTGTGGATGGTGTAGATAGGGAAATTTGTTTGTTTTTTTTTTGTTTTTTTTAACTGGTTGGTTATCACTGGCAATGGCACCAGTTGAGATAGAACTTGTCACTTTATTAATTCCCCCAATATCTTTACTAAAGTGGTACTTTTATAATGAGATTTTCAGTGTTCCCATGGTGCAGTTTATTATAAAAGCTTAGGGCTGGCAAACAACACATATTGTGGAATTGTTGAACTGTGGTGTATTTTTCTGGGAGAAATTTTTACTAGGGTTCGTGTATCACATTATTCACTCCAAACAACCCATAAAGTGAAGAATATTATCCTCTGTGCGATTGAATTGTTTTTTCTATTATTAACCTGCACTGACAAGTTAAACTAGAAATTCAGCAGCTATTTAATAAAAAGGTCGGGTTTGCTGTCATGGAGCACATTGAAACATTGGTATTTTTAACATTTGTGAATCAGAGGTGTGGGAATAATTAGGTATTTCAACTACTCTGTGCTGGGTCCGATACTGTAATATCTGTGTGTGATTAGTCAACGACATTTGTGCCATTTTAAATCTTTGTCCCTTACCATCTCCTGCAGCGTTCTAGTACAGGGGGATTATCGGGACATGCTTTGCATGCCACAAATCCGCCCTCTTTCCTTGCTCTGTCAGCCGCAGGACTGGCAGGAAGAACTGGCATTCTAGAGCCCCGAAGTGAATCCTTTTACGGTTCCAGCCTCTTTTCACCTGGTGCCCGGCCAGACTGACCTTGTATGGGCACCCTGCGGACAGTAAAGGCGCCCAAGGGGGGTAAGGTCGGTGCCCAAGAACCTAATATGGCTAGACAGAAAGTAAGAGATCATAGGGAGGAAGGGTGGGCAGCGAAGGCCATGGGTTATATATATACTCTTACCCTTTATACTGGACCGTAACCTGAGCGAGCTGGAGAGTTAGCACTGCCTGAGACGGACCGGAGACCAAGGTAAGAACACGGCCCCGAGTCTGGAGAGATAGAGCAAGGGGGAAATATTTAGGAAAAAAAAAAACAAATTGAATGAGAGTGGCAGCGAGATCTGCACGTGGAGGGACAGCGCTAAGTAATTTTTATTTTACCTTAGTCACACAATCGAAACAGGATATGGTGGAAGTTAAATGAGAATGAAGAGCTACTAAACGAAAATAACAACTAATAACAAGTATTACCAAAATTATCAGTATTAGGAGTTCAGCATAATAGAAGTGTATGCTAAATCGATAGTGTAAACATAATTACAGCGCCAGAATACAATAGTTTATTAATGGATAATTACGAAACATATAAAACATCCCTCAACAAACAAAAAGCGAGTCACAATTTTATAGGTTCTTTGCAATTTAGGAATTGTGTTCTCATAGTACTAACACTGCAGTATTTGCACGTCACACGGGAAAAGAAATGAATGATTGTGCTTGAGAAGGACTGAACATACCAGACACTGCAGGACCACGTTGGTCACAGCCTCGACAGTCAAATAAGTTACTACCAACTAGATCAGTTTATATTGCTTTTTTATTGTTTACTCTTACATAGATTTATACAGTGAATTAAATGTTAGGCGTGTCAGTAACGTTTATATTTTAAATGGTAGAACAGATGACAACTGCATAATTATTTAAAAAGATAGAGTTGACTTAAGTTTTGCACATCCTTAATATCTTAATATTATTATTATATAAGCTATAAACACTTGAAAAAGGTGAGTTTTATATATATATATATACATTGAGATTTATGCTTTCTACATATTAAAGACCAATTGAGGCTTCTTTTAATTCAGTTAGGCTATATACACTTTTTAGCAGTAGTATTTGCTGAAGACGCACACTAGAAAACCAGACCTCTACTCAACACACAGCTCAGCGGTCCATGTCTCCAGTGGTCCAACACACCACCTGCCCAGTATTCTGATCAACAGCGCTCACACTTCCTTGGTGAAGGTATTGATTGGAGCATTAGGTAGGGGGTGTGTCAGGCCACTGAAGACTCCAATCACCATGCTCTATATCAGTGTTCAACTAAACTAATAGTTTAAGCAACTTCCACACTAGTAGTACTAATGGAAAACCAGTTCTCTGGTTTTCCATTAGAGGTGATTTATTCTTCCAAGGCAAATACACCTTTGTACACTGGTATTGATTAGTGTTCTAATGTTTCTCTTCTTCAGTTTCTTTCCATTATTCAACTGTTAGTCCAATGCTGACAGAGAGGAACAGGGGATGGGCAAACAAAAATTCTGTGCTTAGGCTCCTTATTAACCAATTATATAATTGGTTGTTAGGATACCGGTGGCTGGAATGCTGTAATCGTGCACAATAAAAACCTTTTTGTAATTAAAATGTAGGTTTGATCCACTCAATGGCTTGTATACAGTTTTTCAGCAATTTTTAGGTATTTTGCCAAGGCACACCTGAAAAAAACTGAGAGCACCCCCTGGTTGAAAAAGACTGCTCTATATTTAGCAACAGTCTAAAGTCTTAAAGTGATTGTAAATCCTCACCTTACAAAAGTACCAAATCAGTTTAACCACCAGAGGATTTTATCCCTTTCATGACCAGGGAATTTTTTGGACTGCGCTAATTTAACTGGCAATAGCACGGTCATGCAACACTGTACGCAAATTACATTTATTTCACACAAATAGAGATTTCCTTTGGTCACCACTGATTTTTTTTATTTTTTGTTATATAAATGAAAGAAGACAGAAATACAAAAAAAATAATTTTTTTTTACTTTCTGCTATAAAACATTTCCAACATGCTTTTGGTAAAAACATCCCAATAAGTGTATATAAATTGGTTTGTGTGAAAGTTATAGTGTCTACAAACGATGGTATATATACTGGAATTTTTTTTTTTTTTTTTTTATACTAGTAGTGGCAGTGATCAGTGACTTATAGTGGGACTGTCATACTGCGTAAGGCAATCTGACCATAACTGACACTGGTTGGGAACTAAGTGACACTGACACCTCCAGTGACACTAATACAGTGATCAGTGATAATACTGGAGTAAACATTGGGATGGGCAATCAAAGGGTTAGCTGTGTGCCTAACCAGTCTAACGTGTAATGTGTCCTGCTTTTACAAGAGATGTGAATCTTACCCTACTGTACAGCACTGAGCATACCCTTTGGAGCTATATAAATACTGTATAATAATAATAAAGCAAAAAACAAAACAAAACAAAAAAAAAACAGCCACATCTCTGCTCTGTGTACAGAGCTCTGATTTGGAGTAAATACAGGGTTCTGTACTTATTTCAAGAAAGTATAAGTGAGCGCATTGAGGATGAACAATAATGGTGTGAACTTCCTGCGCTACTAATCTAATGTAAAGAATGAAGGAGAAGCTGCCAACATTAAATAATATACCCGTGATTGAAACTAAATTCATACAAAAAATTTTTGGGATATATGAGTAGCGCCACATTTATTTTTGTATGCATACACATAGGATATTTATAAAATAATAATAATTATACCAGATAGCCACTAGCACTAAAAGAGTATGGGTAACAATCCCTGGTAACGTAATCACAAAACTGAAGAGTGCAGTGCTTTCCCAAATTATATAATTAACTATATATGTATGCAGACGGTGCACAGTAGGTATAAATTGCTCTACGTGCAAAACTGTGCAATGTGCAAATAATAAATAACAATAATCTCCATATGATGTCAATCAATCAATATACGGTAATAAATATTGCATACACAATTCAATATTAAAGTGCTATTGTGCAAATTGTGCAATAAGTGGAGATAAAAAGTCCATAATTATCATATGTATTCAAAAAGGTATAAATAAACGAACGAGAATTTCAACAGGAATTGTCCATTCAAACGATAAATCCTGTGCCAAAAGTGCAATGGTGCATGTGTCTTTAAAAATATCCACCACTTCTTATGGGTGTGCACTCACCAGAACTCTGATGTATTGGTTACATCTGGGTACAGGGGTAGTAGGAAAGGTTAAGGGTTAATCCAGCATCCTCTCAGTACCAGTAGAGCATGCCTCTTTAAATCTGGGGAAGATTTGCTCAACCACAGGAGCCAAAGGGATTTCTCATATAGTGTAGTATTTATTAGTATTCCATGGTAAGTAAACATAAATCAGCACAAAATCAGCATTCCATGTGGAGAAATGAAACAAGTACCAAAAATGGCCGCCGCTCCTTGCTCGGGAGTCGACAGCGTGACGTCAGTAATCTGGCTCCACCCAACACGTTTCGTGCGACAGTACGTCCTAAGGGGTATGCCCTGGTGAGTGTGTACCCATAAGAAGTGGTGGATATTTTTAAAGACACATGTACCATTGCACTTTTGGCACAGGATTTATCGTTTGAATGGACAATTCCTGTTGAAATTCTCGTTCATTTATTTATACCTTTTTGAATACATATGATAATTATGGACTTTTTATCTCCACTTATTGCACAAATTGCACAATAGCACTTTAAGTACAGGACACTTATACCCCTTTCCTGCCCAGGCCAGTTTTCAGCTTTCAGCGCTTTCGCACTTTGAATGACAATTGCGCGGTCATGCAACACTGTACCCATATTAAATTTTTATAATTTTTTTGTGACAGAGATTTCTTTTGGTGGTATTTAATCACCTCTGGGTTTTTTATTTTTTGCTAAACAAACCAAAAACAACTGAAAATTTAAAAAAAACAAAGTTTTTTCTTAGTTTTTGTTATAAAATTTTGTAAATAAGTGATTTTTCTCCTTCACTGATGTGTGATAAGGAGGCTGCAGTGATGGGCACTGATAGGCTGCACTGATGGGCGCTGATTGGTGGCACAGATGGGCACTGATGAGGAGGCAGTAGTAGGTGGCACTGATGGGCATTGACAGGCATCATTTATGGGCACTGAAAGGCGGCACTGACTGGCACTGTTAGGTGGCACTGATTGGCACTGTTAGGCGGCACTGATAGGCAGTACTGACGGGCACTAATAGGCGGCACTGACTGACACTGATAGGCGGCACTGATAGGCGGCACTGATTGGCAGCACTGATAGGTGGCACTGACTGGCACTGATAGGTGATACTGAAAGGGCACTGATATGTGGCATTGATGTGCACTAGTAGGCCCTGATATGTGGCATTGATGAGGCACTGATGGGCACTGGCAGGTGGCACTGATGGGCACTGACAGCTGGCATTGGTGGACACTGACAGGTGGCACTGCTGGGGCTACACTGATCATCACTGCCCTGATGATCAGTGTACATGTCCCCTCTGAGGGATGCCGATTACCGGCTCTCCTCTCCTCTTGAGCTGTCAGCGTGACAGCTCATGAGGAGAAAAATGCAGATAAGCGGCATTTCCCTATTTACATGTGGTCAGCTGTGATTGGACACAGCTGATCACATAACCGAACCGACATCTTCAGCTCTTTCCATTGATCTGTGATCCACTGTGTCCGAGGGACACAGCACACCACCAATCGCCGTTCTGCGCACTCCTGGAGCTGTGCATATGACGTCCTCCCAGAACGAGAGAACCGCCTTGCACGTGTCATTACCTTATATGGCGGGCGGGAGGCAGTTAATATTGAATTGTGTATACAATATTTATTACCATATATTGATTGATTGACATCATATGGAAATTATTGTTATTTATTATTTGCACATTGCACAGGTTTGCACGTATAGCACTTTATACCTACTGTGCACCGTCTACATACAGTCATGGCCGAAATTGTTGGCACCCTTGATATTTTTCCTGAAAATCAAGTATTTCACACAAAAAAGGTATTGCATTAACACATGTTTTGCTATACACATGTTTATTCCCTTTGTATGTATTGGAACAAATATAAAACAGAGGCAGAAAAGCAAATATGACATAATGTCACACAAAACCCCAAAAATGGGCTGGACAAAAGTATTGGCACCCTTAACTTAATATTTGGTTGCACACCCTTTGGAAAACATAACTGAAATCAGTCGCTTCCTATAACCATCAATAAGCTTCTGACACCTCTCACCCGGAATTTTGGACCACTCTTCCTTTGCAAACAGCTCCAGGTCTCTCTTATTGGAAGGACACCTTTTCCCAACAGCAATTTTAAGATCTCTCCACAGGTGTTCAATGGGATTTAGATCTGGGCTCATTGCTGGCCACTTCAGAACTCTCCAGCGCTTCTTTGCCATCCATTTCTGAGTGCTTTTTGACGTATGTTTGGGGTCATTGTCCTGCTGGAAGACCCAGGATCTTGGACGCAAACCCAGCTTTCTGACACTGGGCCCTACAGTGCGACCCAAAATCCTTTGGTAATCCTCAGATTTCATGATGCCTTGCACACAGTCAAGGCACCCAGTGCCAGAGGCAGCAAAACAACCCCAAAACATCATTGAACCTCCACCATATTTTACCGTAGGTACTGTGTTTTGTTCTTTGTAGGCCTCATTCCGTTTTCGGTAAACAGTAGAATGATGTGCTTTACCGAAAAGCTCTATCTTGGTCTCATCTGTCCACAAGACGTTTTCCCAGAAGGCTTTTGGCTTACTCAAGTACATTTTGGCAAACTGTAGTCTTGCTTTTTTATGTCTCTGTGTCAGCAGTGGGGTCCTCCTGGGTCTCCTGCCATAGCGTTTCATTTCATTTAAATGTCGACGGATAGTTCGCGCTGACACTGATGCTCCCTGAGCCTGCAGGACAGCTTGAATGTCTTTGGAACATGTTTGGGGCTGCTTATCCACCATCCGGACTATTCTGCGTTGCAATCTTTCATCAATTTTCCTCATCCGTCCACGACCAGGGAGATTAGCTACAGTGCCATGGGTTGCAAACTTCTTGATAATGTTGCGCACTGTGGACAAAGGCAAATCTAGTTCTCTGGAGATGGACTTGTAACCTTGAGATTGTTGATATTTTGCCACAATTTTGGTTCTCAGGTCCTCAGACAGTTCTCGTCTCCTCTTTCTGTTGTCCATGCTTAGTGTGGCACAGACAGACACACAATGCAAAGGTTAAGTGAACGTCTCTCCTTTTTATCTGCTTTCAGGTGTGATTTCTATATTGCCCACACCTGTTACTTGCCCCAGGTGAGTTTACAGGAGCATCACATGCTTGTAACATTCTTATTTATCCGCAGTTGTGAAAGGGTGCCAATACTTTTGTCCAGCCCATTTTTGGAGGTTTGTGTGACATTATGTCGAATTTGCTTTCTTTCCTCCCTTTTTTTGTTTTGTCCCAATACACACAAAGGGAATAAACATGTGTATAGCAAAACATGTGTTAATGCAATACGTTTCGTGAGAAATACATGATTTCCTGGAGAAATATCAAGGGTGCCAACAATTTCGGCCATGACTGTACATATATAGTTAATTATATAATTTGAGAAAGCGCTGCACTCTTCAGTTTTGTGACAGGGTTCTGTACTGTTATTCGCTAAGCCGGTCAGCAGGTCCTGGCCATAAATCATTGGCCGGGACCTGCTGATTGACTTGTGCTGTGCCAAATGACAGCACAGATGGGGCGGCAGATGTGTGTGTGCATGCTTCCTACCCGGAAATGCTGGATGTACGTGATCCAGTACAATATGGCCACCCCACAGCTGTATGTATATATATATGTATATATATATATATATACACTTTCATTGTACTGATTACACTGGCTGGGAAGGAGTTAACATCTAGGGGCAATCAAATAAATATTATATCTACTGTATACACAAATGTTTTGCTTTTTATTTCTGTTGTAACCACTTACGGACTGCCCCCTTGAAAACCTGATCAGTGTAGCCCCAGCAGTGCCACCTGTCAGTGTCCATAAAAATATAATACATGGGGCAGTCCATAAGTGGTTACAATAGAAATAAAAAGCAAAACATTTGTGTACAGATATAAAAAACATTAAATACTCCATTTTTACATGATCACTGTTCATGAAAAGCTATGCTGGGGGGGGATTTGCCAGCAGAAGTCTTGATCATTGGAAGAGAGCACGCTGGGTTCCCAGAATAGCTAGAGCTGACCACAGTGTGCTCTCCTGCCTAGCACAGTCAGTTTTTAATAGGGACTAGCAGGAACACCAGGGATTTCACACAAAGGAAGCAATAGAAGGAAAACAGGATAACTTTCATAAAAGTACATGGTACAGCAGGCACAAATCAGGAATACATATTCAGTTGTACTGCGTGTGTTTTTCCAATTTTGTTTTCTGATATACACTTTAATTTATGAGTGCATGATCTAAATGTGTGCATGATGTAAGTATGTAAAATATTTCACATTAAATGAAAAAGTCTGGTCATAGGTAGATATCTCTGCAAGAAAATAGTAAAGCTAGCCATACACTGATCGAAATTAAGCCAATTCTGCAGGGACCGTCCAAATTTCAATCACTGTGTGACTGCCCCTGCTTGACAGAAGGTGATTGTTTGCTTGACTTCTGTTGAAGGGGCATACTTGAAAACGTTTATCGATCAATGGCTGTAGACGCTGATCAGTGTATTTTGACAGCAGCAAGTCCCGTTGCCAGATGACAATCAGTGGACTTCAAAATAACCCCAACAACAGCTCTCCAGCAGTAGTCCCCATAAGAACTCCCTATGCCTAATTCAGGCAAGCATTTGCACCTGTTTCAGTAAAATTACACATGTGTGCAGCTTAATTTGGATTGCTCTTACTACTGTCACCTTAAAAATCTATCGCTGTGGCAGCAACAAATTCTTGAGGATTTACCACCAGTTCTCTGTTTAGGAAACTGGTGGTAAAACCAAATCTGAGTACTGTCGTTCCTCTGTACTGTGCCCTACCTGTGCTGGGAAGTTGTCATGTTTATGACAGCCTTTAGAACAGTGCTTTATCACCTGCCTCATTTAGCTGTCTGACAGGAGATTCCTCAGTCAAAAGCTAAATGTAAGCAGGCACTCCATAGTGGAGTATATTGAAACTGCGTGACTTTATTAAATGGATAAAATGCACTCACATATGTGGCTTATTGGGGGTGGGTAGGTATACTGGAAGTGTGAACTGGGTAACCAACAACCGGAGATGAACATCCAGCCTTGGCCACAGGCATGGAGGGATGGACAGAACCCAGACACCAGCACCGCTGTGCAGATGTCAGTGCCGCTGCAGATGGTATCCGAAACCCAGAAGTGAAGCTGCAACCAAGGGACCTCCTCTACCTGACATCACTTGTGGTGTGTGCGCAGTCAGAATGCATTTCAAGATGTTGTCACCTCTTCAAACACTTGGCCCTTGGCTGGGCGCTTACCATCTCCAGCTGTCTGTTCTCTAGTTCACACCTCCAGTATGCCAAACCCACCCCACTAAGCCAGTTTTGTGAGTGCATTTTGATAAATTCAGAATGTTTTAATACACCACACTATTGAGTGCCTGCACTGTTTTCTATTTTCTAGTTGTACCTTAAATGGAGTGTCCCCTCTTGGTTTCTCAGCAGCAGTTGCATAGTTAGATCAGTTGATTTATAATTAGTTTTGGGCCACCCACGTTGATACACTGTCTTTTCATTTTCAACTAGTTTATATTTGTAATGATGATGTTTCGATGAGGATGGTGATTTTTTGCTCTAATGCCATATATTCGTATTTCCCTTGATCAATTGCACAGATTTTCACTGGGGCTGAGCACTGTTGATTCTGTGGAATCTACTTTTTGTTCACTTCTGCATCAATTGTAAGCATAAATGCTGGGGATACAGCTGATGTCATTAACCAATTATGGGCAATGCCCATAATTGGTTAAGCAAAACAATAAATCACCCAGTGGCGATTAAATACCACCAAAAGAAAGTGAAAAAAAAGATAAAAATGTCATACTGTATGGGTACAGTGTTGCATGACTGCGCAATTTTCATTCAAGGTGCAACAGTGCTGAAAGCTGAAAATTGGCCTGGACAGGAAGGGGGTAAAAGCACCCTGTAGGCAAGTGGTTAAACCCTTGAATTTTCCATTTTCATTCTTTTTTTGCACTAGCATGACTAAATTTACAGAGTTTGGATTAAAAAAAATTCAGTTACTATTTTTTCTGTCCTTTTTATTTTTTGCTTAAAACAGTAATAGACCACAAAGAAAAAAAAAAGGGGTCCCCCACTGGTTTATCCCATAATGTGCTGGTATGCATCACATACTAGCACTTTGTGACACACTTACCTGCACACAGAGCCCTCCAGCACAGCGCTGTCACAGATCCCCCAGCACTTCCATCTTCACCCAGTCTTCCTTCTGGGTTTGTGGCCTCTGGCTGTTTGAGTTGCCGGGGTCGCAATGACTTCACCCCCTCACATGCGCGTGGGAGTCCCGGCCATGGCATGGCACTCTGCATTCAACAGAATATTGTGTGTCATGAAAGCAGAGCGTCACTTCCCACGTTCAACTAACGTCATCAGCAATTGCCGATGTTTATACCTGCTTAAATGGTGCACGTTTTAATAAAGTAATATCTACAGGTAAGCTTACCTGTAGGTACAAATTACTATAGGGGACTTTACTACCAGTTAAATGTTTTTATTATTACTGAGAATTATATTAAGGTATAAAGGAGGGTATGAAAAATATTCTGACTTGGGTGTCAAATATGCTAGGGACGTCACTGCAGCAGCAGGTGTAAGTACAAGAGAGGTTTGGAAGATATCCATTTGCCTATTGTTCTCAATGAGATATCTGCCAGTCTTTTAGTATAAGAGCAGTTTATTTTACAGAATTAGCTTTTTTGAGATACCTTTATTCTTAATAAAAAACTGAAATCTGAACACATGAAAGGTTAATAGCCATTCTATGCAACTCAACTTGGGTTTTAAATGTAAATCCTAAAGCTGGTCATACTGAAGATTATAAAGACTGCACGATGTAAGGCCATATTAACAATTAACTTGTGTTTTTAACAAGCCAAAAGAGAATAAATAACAGAATTGAAACCTTTTAGTTAATTCTGTTTGACATGTGTAAAGAAAATACCTGTACAAAGTACCAGAAATCTTGTTAATGCTTGCCTTTCTGTGCTTTATGCTTGTGCTGAACCTGCTACAATAGTTCACGGTTCTTTAGGAAGACTACACAGCTCCTCTGTGTACTGAAGAAGATGAGAGGAGGAGGTGTTCTGTAGTTCTGTCCTAGGGTGACACTCAGTTTGTTTATTATTGATTATGATTAATATGAGTAGGCAAGAAATAATTGAAATGAAATGTGGAAATTAATATATGGTTTTAAATACACTTTAAGGTCTTAAATACACTACAAGGCCCAATTTGACCATGGCTAACAACGATCAGGAAAGCATTGGACTGTGTTGGGCTAGTATGTCAGACTGAAAGTTTTATTATAAAAGGAGATGCCTTAAAGTCCAACTTCTGGAAACTTTAAAATGATCCCTTGCAGTGAGGCTGCACACACACAGCAAGGGTACCTGCTCATTTTGTCTAGGGGAGAAGAGAACTGCTTTTACTTATCTGATCCTCCACTCCCCTGGTGCTCCCTCATGCTCCAGCAGTGGACTGTCCCTTGGCATCATCACATCCAATGCTGGACTGTGGACTTTACAGTGGGCATGATAACCTCAGCATACCTCCCAATTTTTGAACTTCAAAATGAGGGACAATTGACGGAGGAAGTGACCTGTGGCGCGCCATGGCAAAAATGGGTGTGGCCAAATGCTTAACAATGGGAGAGGCCTAAGGAGCGTGGTTAAATAAAATTTGGCCTTCCTTGTACTTTTAAAATATGCTTTGATTGCTGTGCCACAAGCAAGACTCTCACGGACACAAATCCCAGCACAATCATTTAGAAAAAAGAATAAAAAGCTTCCATTACAAATGGTTTTGCACAGACTATGGAAGAGGGCATTACACAAAGCATGGAAGAATTCAGGAATGCATTATGCACAGAGTGTAGGATTCAGGAGTGTGCTATGTACAGAGTGCAAGGTGCAGGTGTGCATTTCATACAGAGTGCAGGATTCAGGGATGCTATACATACAGAGTACTAGGTTCAGAAGTTTGTTAAACCGCAAAGACACCAATTAAAGATACACTTACGTCTATAATCTTGATTAACAGCATACAGGAGCTGAGGCAAGAATGCAGGCATCATATGGATAACAAATGAGTGCAGCCGAGCAGGACCTGCAGCAGTGTGAACATCTAGAACAGCCAGAGATTGGCGAACAAGCTGGCTGGGGTACGACTGCAATGAGAGAGAGTGCAGCTGTCAAGTCAAATCTGTGATGTCTGGGATGGGCGGGGCTGATATGCTCTGCCCCCTTTTTTATGGAAAAAGCTGGCATTAATACAATGCCAACCGGGAAAAAGGTGGCAAGGGGCAGGCCAATTGGAACTACTGCATGTGCACCCACAACGGTGTATAATTCAGGTTTATTATATACTGCTGCGGGTGCACATGCAGTAGTTCATATTGGTCCTGCCTCTTGTCACCATCTTCCCTAGCCAGCAATGTATAAAAGTCGGCTGTTTGTCTATGCAGTGCTGGTTTGACAAAGGGGGCAGAGCCCCTGAAATGCATATTGGCCCCGCCCATCCCCGACATCACAGGTTTGAGTTGACAGCTGCATGCTCTCTCTCATTGCAGCTGCAAGCACTGCTGGCTTGCCCGTCTATCCCTGGCTGTGCTAGATGTGCATAATGTTCACACTACTGCAGGTCCTGCTTGGCTCTAAGTTAGCATATAAAGAATAGATAGAGTAATGCGAGACAAAGCCCCTGTACACCTGGACCATGGGACAAAGGTGAAAATGTGGGAAAGTCCTGCTCAATCTTGGACTGTTGGGGGGTATGACATAAGGACAGTAGACCACTGGAGCATGGGGGAGAAGATGCTGCGGGGACCAGTCTGGCAGCAAATATATCTTTTATGTGTCCCCTAGACCTAAATAAGTAATTAACCCTTGCAGAGCCCCACTGCAATGGATACTTTTTCCAGGTGCAGGAAAACATCATCAGCGTAGGCTCAATCTTGGATAAAACACTAACAATCAATCAAAAATATCCAAATGTGCCACGTTCCAAGATCAGTCCAAGATCCTAGATCAAAGATGGTGACAGACACAGCTATAGCTACCATTAAACTAACAACCCTTATTTGTTATACACTATTGCATGCATCTTTGGTAATGTTGGTAATGGTTGGTAATCTATAATGTTGGTAATGTTTACTCATTTACTCTTAAAGAAAGCTACCATCATGTGTGACGATGAAGAGACTACTGCACTTGTTTGTGACAATGGCTCCGGGCTTGTAAAAGCTGGATTTGCTGGAGATGATGCCCCAAGGGCAGTATTTCCATCTATTGTTGGGCGTCCCCGTCACCAGGTACGCATATTTTAGAAAAAGTATTAATTTTATTAAGTATTAATATTAATTCAATTAATTTTCAATAAGGAATACAGTTAAGATGGATTGTGCAATTGTGCAAAAAAGAGTTATAAGATTTTCAGAATACGCAAAAGAAAACTTCACATTTACTTAAAATAATTATATAATATAATAATTGTTAAACAAATATGTTATGTTTAACATTTAACATAGAACTGTCTGCAGGCCCTGTCATTGCAGGCTTGCCTGCATGTCCACAAAAATCTTATGTTCTGCTTTTTTGATCAGCTCATTGCCTTTTTCAGAAGATCACACTCAGATATTAATTACATTCCAGCTATCTTCCTTAAAGCGGAGTTCCACCCAAAAGGGGAAGTTCCGATTTAATGCTCTGTCCCCACTCCCCTTTGGGGAACGGGGGGGAGCGGATACCCGAATTTGACTAGGCGATCGGAAGCGGAAGTTGTCCTCCATCTCTCCCCGTAGTCTTCTGGGACTTCAGAAGACTACGGGGCCTTTCACAAAGCTCAGTGCTTCTCACGCATGTGCAGTGGGCACCCAGCTGTAAAGCCGCAAGCTTTCACAGCCAGGTGCCCACACTAAAGATGCCAGGGAGAGAAGACGGCCGGTGAAACCAGCGGTGGTGAGGACCCCGCTGGACCGAGGGACAGGTAAGTGGCTGTATTTTAAAAGTCAGCAGCTTTTTTTTATGAAGGTATAATATTTTTATAATGAAGGTAGACCCTTCCTTTCAGACATAATTTTGAAAAAGAGTATGAATCTGCAGATACATGTGCTAAGATCCTTGCATTTTTTTTTTTTGCTAAACAAAACTGGGAATGTACAGTATATGCCTTCCTTTTTTCTTCTCATTGTAAGATTTTTATATGATTTATAAAAAGCAGATATTTATGTATGCCTAATTGTCTTTACAAATGAACATACACTTCAACATAGAGAACAAAAGGTCTGGGTTTAACTAATTAAAACTGGTTTTACATTATAGTGTAGGTTATCTAGCAACGTGTTTGTTTGGGTCCCATTCTAAAATAAATAACCCTAATCCAAGATACATGAGGTGGGACATTGAAATCTTTTAGAACTTTTCAGTCTTGAGAATACACAGAATTGAGAGGGTAGTTGTTTCCAGAAGCAGAATTGTTTGACCACTCAAAGATGGCTGTAGAATGTCCTAGAAAGAACACAGGTTCCAAAAAACAAGATCCCTTGAGGATGGGGAGGGTGTGCCCAGAATCAAGAACTGCAGGGACTACATACCTGTACCCTCTGAGTCCATAACCATAACAAGCATCAAAATAGAAGAGTTAATTATTGGCCTTTCAAGTCACTAGGGTTAATCGATACACATTAGATGCGTTCAGACAAATTGGGATTGATTTACTAAAAGCAATTAGGCTGCTCACTTTGCTAGCTTAGTGAATGAGGTGAAATAATGTTGACTACCTGTTTTTTTACGGGTCACAGTAACAAATCATAATAGTCCCTCTGTTTTATTTGCTTTTTCACATGATTGAACTGTCTTATTACAACCAGACTAACTATATATTTATTGAGTGAGAAATGATGAAATGATAAAAATCAGACTTTCTGGGGGAAAATATCTGCACAGTGCATTATAGGTAATATAGACATATTTTATGCTACAGATAAAATCTGTTCAGCATTTCTGATCTTATATTTCCTGGTCCTTTTTTCAGGGTGTTATGGTGGGTATGGGTCAGAAAGACTCCTATGTAGGTGATGAGGCCCAGAGCAAGAGGGGCATCCTGACTCTAAAATATCCAATTGAACATGGGATCATCACCAACTGGGATGATATGGAGAAGATCTGGCATCACACCTTCTACAATGAGTTGCGTGTTGCCCCAGAAGAACATCCTACCTTACTTACTGAGGCTCCACTGAACCCGAAGGCCAACCGAGAAAAGATGACCCAAATCATGTTTGAGACCTTCAACGTTCCAGCTATGTATGTTGCAATTCAGGCAGTGCTTTCTCTTTATGCTTCTGGCCGTACCACTGGTGAGTAAAAAAGAAACAACTGCTTTAGCTAAGAGTAACAATTTTTTAAATATATATTCCAAAATTTATATATGTTTCAGTACATACCACTGTAAATATTGATAACACACACACATACACTATATGATCAAAAGTTTGTGGACCCCTGACCATCACACCTACAATATACGAGTTTGTTAAATATGCCATTTAAAAACCATGAGCATTGATACACAACTGAACAACACTAACAGGTTCCACTGGAAAGTGTGTTTGGGAATTTGGCCCATTTAGTAAAATGAGCATTTGTGAGCTCTAGTACTGAGATTGAACGAGAAGGTCTGGTACGCAATAGGCATTTGAGTATATCTTAAAGATTTTCAATAGGTCACGGTAACTCAGGTTCCTCCACACCAAGCTCATCAAACCATATAAATTTGTACCTGACTTTTGGGCATAGTCATGTCCTAAAACTGCTATTACAATGTTGGAAGCACACAGTTATTTAATATTTCTTTGCATGCTGTAACATTAACAAGAACCTTCATTGGAAACACCTGCACGCCAAAATTAGGAGGGGGTGTCACATACAGTAATTTTTGGCATATCGTATCTGAGATTATCAGTTTTCCACAAACTTTTGATCATATAATGTATATAATGTGTACATATAAGATATATAGATAGTATGTACTGTACTGTATATAGTATGTACTACAAAGCGGCTATAGCACAATAAACCCATAGCCAGTAATATAGCAACTTCTGATATTCCTGCCCTTTTAAATACCAACCTGCACCATGTAATAGAAATGGAGATGTGAGTATTTAGGTCCTAAATAGTTTCATATATACAACCATGAGATACTATGGAGGTGTTTCCCTCACCTATAACAAACTCTTGCTTGTAGAATGGGGATTCTCATTTACCATATAGTGCAAAACAAGTTCAAGCTGGACAGCTATGTCAAAGTGATCCCTCACTGGCCAGTCCCAGTATCTCTTGTACATAGGAAACTATTTAGGGAATGAACACTCATATCACCCATTTCTTCTGCATGATGCAGGTTGACAACTAAAATAAGGGCTGGGATGTCTGCAATTGGCTATAGCTTATAGTTAATGAGTACTGTGCTTTAACCCCTTTGTATTACGTTTTGAGTAGTTTGGTGTTTTTTGTGGATCCACTTTGTTACTCGCATAGAAACCTATTTTTACCTGCTTCCGGCTTTTGCTGTCCTCCCTTCTTAAAGTTAAAATAAATATGTGTGTGTATACACAAACACACACACATACTGTATTTAGTCAAAAAGAAATTTGCATAATTTTGAAAACAATTTGTTATTTAATGCAAAGTTTTAATATTTTTTACTCTAGGTATTGTGCTAGACTCCGGTGATGGTGTAACCCACAATGTCCCCATTTATGAGGGTTATGCTTTGCCACATGCAATTATGCGCCTTGACTTGGCTGGTCGTGACTTAACGGACTATCTGATGAAGATCCTTACAGAGCGTGGTTATTCTTTTGTTACAACTGGTATGCTTTTACCTGAACTATAATGGTAAAATAAAAACTGTTTTAGTTCTCAGTTAACAGTCAAGTAAAGTGTGTTTTTTAGGGAGATATTTTTTTGCGATATTAATGTAGTATTGTGGATATGTATACATTTTTAAATGCTTGTTCTGTTTTTTTTTCTGAATAATATATGATTATTAAACAAACATATTCATAAGATTAGAGGAAGGGTAAAATAGCACATGCAGCAATACGTAACTGCTGAGGTGAGATATCATCCACACATAAGACATGTAGTGGTTGATTTACTTAATAAATAGAATTTGTTCACTTTGGAAAGGGTTTACTTAAAGTGATACTAAAGTCTTGTTTTAAAAAAATAAAAAATAACAAACATGTCATACTTACCTGCTCTGTGCAGTGGTTTTGCACAGACCAACCTGGATCCTCCTCTTCTCGGGTCCCTTTTTGACTTGGCAGGACCTTTAATCTAATGGATTCAGTACAGTATACAATAAAAGTAGCATGCTTTCAAAACATTTATAATGCATAAATTATTAAGCATACACAAAAAAGGGTCCTGGATGAGAGGTTCTGGTTTATGAGCTTAGGGTCAAAGTAACTAAAGCAAGTGCGTTTATGTCAAGACAGATGTGTTTAGGGTGTGTAATTTACAATCTAATCATGTTTAGATGTAAATTGAAATCTTTAATTTATTCACCACTTTACAGCTGAACGTGAAATTGTTCGTGATATAAAGGAAAAACTGTGCTATGTAGCTCTAGACTTTGAGAATGAGATGGCCACTGCTGCTTCCTCTTCCTCCTTGGAGAAGAGCTATGAGCTGCCTGATGGGCAAGTCATCACAATTGGTAATGAGCGGTTCCGTTGCCCAGAGACTCTCTTTCAGCCATCCTTTATTGGTAAATAGTAATGTATGGTTTCTACTACCAATTTTAAAACCAAAATTGTACAGTTTGATTATACTAATACTATTTTACCTAAATTTATTAGGTATGGAGTCTGCTGGCATTCATGAGACAACCTACAACAGCATCATGAAGTGTGACATTGATATTAGGAAGGACTTGTATGCTAACAATGTCATGTCTGGTGGAACCACCATGTACCCAGGTATTGCTGACCGTATGCAGAAAGAAATCACTGCTCTGGCTCCAAGCACAATGAAGATCAAGGTAAATGACCTTAAAAAATATTTGCCCTCAAAACAAAAATGTGTCTATTATTCCTTCACTATGGTCCATTATATACTTACTGAGCTCTTTATATGAAATTATATGGCTAGTCACTTTACAGAGCAGTGATTTGTTGCTCTCACATACTCCCTTTCTGAACCACAGTTTCAGGCTCACCTGCCAATCCTGAGAGCCCAAGACTGAAAATCCATCTCAAGATGCTGAGCCAATGTTTCCCAATTTCCCCTCTGTGCAGTGAACCTAAAAGTTCTCAGCTATAAGCACTTTTGGGTTCACATCCTGCAGTTTTTGCTCAGCAAAAGACAGGCAGATTGGGGATTTTCTGTAACCAATCTACTCCCTAAAGGGGAGATGTGTCTTCCTAAAAGGACTTGCTACACTGTTTTTACTATCACATAAATGTCAGTCCCCTTGTAATGGTAAAAAGTTTAAAATTAGTTTAAAAATATAAATGTGTTGAAACTCGACCCATCTGACTGGGATCACATTTGGGCTAACACAAAATCATCTTCGCAGAACATTGTAGCATTGGAAACGAATTATAAAGTTTTAACCCGCTGGTACTTGGTCCCAGCGAGAATTGCAAAATTTACCCCTAATTACTCGCCCAACTGTTTTAGAGGCTGTACAGACTTAGGGACGCACTACCATATGTGGTGGGATTGCCCAGTGGCCCGGGTCTCTTGGGATGAAATTTTCACCATACTATCTACACTTAGCGCTATCACTTTAAGACCTGATCCAACAACAGCCCTACTCAATCAGTGCCCCCCTGGCGTCTCCAACTCGCAATTCAAGCTCCTTATGCAAGTTACAACAGCGGCTAAGCAGGTTATAGCGAAATCCTGGAAATACCCCACCCTTAGTGTTGCTGCCGTCAAATCCAGAATAACACAAGCCATGATACATGCAAAGGTGGAAGCCACAATTCTTGACACGATCCCTAAATTTTTGCACACATGGAACCCCTGGGTAGAGCGCTTCCTCCCGTCTAACTTTGATGAATCACTCCTTCTCCCTTGATTTCTATATTGTGCGCCCAGAATACTGTCAATAGTCCTCCGTGGGCAACTCATGGAGTCTGCTGTAAACTAGCTGATTGTCTATGGAAGTCATCGCTATTGTTTTTTTTTTGTCCCATACCCTCCCTTCCTCCCCCGTCTGATCCCCCTCCAAACTTCCCCCTACTTCTTAAATGCACTTAAGAGACGTTACTTGGATTGGCTGGGACGATAATGTCATCTATTGCCGACTCTTATGTTCTTGCTTTTGCTTGCATTGTATAGACATCTGTAATGTGATCCTCATTCATTTTTCTTCAATGTCCTATAGCCTCTTCAATGTCCACTGTATATATACAATGTCTCCTTGATTGTGTTGTTAAAGTTTTCTCTTTTGTTAATAAAAATGTTTGAACAAGAAAATATAAATGTGTTTAAAAATATAATGAATATTAGTATGATGAAAAAAGAACAAATAAAGGACGACACCACCGCCATACATGCACACCTAGGTTGCATGTTCGTACATAAATGCCAACTTCAGAACACATATTACATGTCACTGTGCATGCCAAAGTCAAAGGTAACTGTAATTCTGGCCAATTGGGGCTGCACAGTAGCTAAATGGTTAGCACTTCCACCAAGCAGTACTAGAGTCATTAGTTCAAATCCCAGCCACAGCACCACCTGCCTGGAGTTTGCATATCCTCCCCGTGCCTGCATGGGTTTCCTCCCACACGCCAAAGACAGGTTAATTGGATCATGTCTAAATTGGCACTAGTATGTGTATGTATAAATGTACATTAAGGACCTTAGATTGTACACCCCTTGAGGGTTGCTGACTGATGTGAATGTACAGTCTATATATGTAAAGCACTGCATAAACTGACAGTGCTATATAAATACCTGAAATAAATAAATAACAATATATGGTTACATTTAAATGAATGAGCTGTAAAGGCTTTTAAAATTATTAGTTTTAGCAATGATATTTTTTTGCCTCTTGTGCAGGTGTACAAGTTTTCAGACTTGACATACACTGCTCAAAAAAATTAAAGTAACACTTTTTAATCAGAGTATAGCATTAAGTCAATTAAATTCCTGGGATTGTGATCTGGTCAGGTAAGTAAGCAGAGGGGATTGTTAATCATTTTCAGCTACTTTGGTGTTAATGAAATTAACAACAGGTGCACTCAATGGGCAACAATGAGACAACCTCCAAAACAGGAATGGTTTTACAGGTGGAGGCCACTGACATTTTTTTCCCTACTCATCTTTTCTACTGTTTTTCCCTAGTTTTGCATTTAGCTAGGGTCAGTGTCGCTACTTGTAGCATGAAGCGATACCTGGACTCTACAGAGGTTGCATAGGCAGTCCAACTTCTCCAGGATGGCACATCAGTATGTGCCATTGCCAGAAAGTTTGCTGTGTCTACCAGCACAGTCTCAAGAGCATGGAGGAGAGTCTAGGAGCCAGGCAGTTATTCTAGGAAAGCTGGACAGGTCCGTAGAAGGTCAGCAGGACCAGTTTCTGCTCCTTTGTGCAAGGCGGAACAGGATGAGCACTGCCAAAGCCCTACAAAAGGACCTCCAGCAGGCCACTGGTGTGAATGTCTCTGACTTCATGAGGGTGGCCTGAGGGCCTGACATCCTCTAGTGGGCCCTGTGCTCACTACCCGGTATAGAGCTCGATTGGCATTTGCCAATCACCAGGACACCAGAATTGTCTGGGCCGCCACTGGCGCCCTGTGCTTTTCACGTCACTGATGAGAGCAGGTTCACCCTGAGCACATGTGACAGACACGAAAGGGTCTGGAGAAGCCATGGAGAATGTTATGCTGCCTGTAACATAGTTCAGAATGACCGTTTTGGGGGTTTGTCAGTGATGGTCTGGGGAGGCATATTCATGGTGACTTCTTACAGGCTATACAATGGCGCCCTGACTGCGATTAGCTATCAGGATGAAATCTTTGGACCCATTGTCAGACCCTACACTGGTGCAGTGGGTCCTGGGTTCCTCCTGGTGCACGACAATGCTCGGCCTCATGTGGCGGGAGTATGCAGGCAGTTCCTGGAGGATAAAGGAATTGATGCCATTGAATGGTCCCCATGCTCGCCTGACCTAAATCCAATAGAAAACCTCTGGGATATCATGTTTCGATCCATTCGCCACCGCCAGGTTGCACCTCAGACTGTCCAGGAGCTCAGTGATGCCCTGGTCCAGATCTGGGAGGAAATACCCCAGGACACCATACGTCGTCTCATTAGGAGCATGCCCCGACGTTGTCAGGCATGCATACAAGCATGCGGGGGGCTATACTGAGTACCACTTTGAGTTGCTACAATGAAATTTCAGCAAAATGGACTATCCTGCTGCATCATTTTTTCACTTTGATTTTCGGGGTGTCTTTAAATTCAGTCCTCTGTAGGTTGATAATTTTCATTTCCTTCAAACGATGGGGCATCTCAGTCCATAACAGTATAGATATCCAGTATGATATTATTCCCCATTGAGATCTGATGTGTTTTCAAAGTGTTCCTTTAATTTTTCTTGAGCAATGTATTTGGTATCAACACAAGACATTTTTATATTTTATATGTTACAAAAATAGGGATGATATTTTGTTTTTGTGTACTTTTTCTTTTTTTCTTAAATTTTTATTGAATATTGTGAATATTTCCTTTCAGAAAATATATATATTGGAGGTGTTACCTAATCTTTAGAAGCATTGACTGAAAATGAATGAAAAATTAAATAGTTGGCTCATTAGCAAAAGGGTTAAACATCTTTATTTTGTCTCACAGATCATTGCTCCACCTGAGCGAAAGTACTCTGTTTGGATTGGGGGCTCCATCTTGGCTTCTCTGTCCACCTTTCAGCAAATGTGGATCACAAAACAGGAATATGATGAAGCTGGTCCATCTATTGTCCACCGTAAATGTTTCTAAATACATTTTTGGTCTCAGATCAAAAGGATTTACCATATGTACAGTATGTCTAAACAGCCATGTAACTACAGAGATAAAAATACCTGGCTTTTTTGCCACATTATGACTCTAAAAATGTAAAGTGTACATAAATTATCATTTATTTTACAGTGCTTTACAATTTGGAAAACAATGAACTGAAGCAAAAGAATGTCAAAATGCAATAAATGAGTCATGTATATCACTTATGTACTTATTAGTTATAAGGCCTCATTCACAAAGGGCGTATGCATCCTTAACCCATGTGACAGCTCTGTTAGGAATACCCACATGGGGATACACGGAACGCGCATCCCTGCACACGCAAACTGTCCGGGCTTGATAAAAGAATGAAGACTTCTTGCTATGCAAAACGAAGGTTTATTGTGTGGGAGAACGATGTATGCAGATTATTATTCTGATTGCTGTGCCACTGCTTTTATATGCTGATTACATCTCAAAGACATGAGCTAATACTACGTAACATATTACAGAGCCAATGAGATGTACATATTCAACATAATTTTTTCTTTAAGTTCAAAGCCCCTGTTGCCTTCTGACTGAAGGCCACATATGACAACTGTGATGATTGATTGATCGGTAGATACAGACTAACATATGACCAGTTGAAGGACAGATTAGGCGAGTGTTCTGATTAAGCAGTAGAAATGAACTGACATATGACATATTACAAGACATAAAATGAAGGTCATCTAAACTATTATCTCTACTGCATAGCAGATGTCAATGAAAAGATAAAAGATGTGACAGTCTTTAGGTTAGAAATTGCAGTCTTTATCAAAATGGCAGTGGCAGGTTATGTTGAGGGCAAAGCCTTGCAAATGTCTGTAAGTTTTCAACTTGTACAAAATTCACATCATTTCCCCTCAAGTTAATTTCCTGAACATACCTCCAATGATTTTGTACCTACTCATGTAGCCAGAAGAGATCCACCACCCCATAAAAACTTTCCTCTCAGAAGGAACAGAAGTCAAAGTGCTACTAAACCCAGGACTCTGTCTGGTCTCACAGTACACACTACATGGACATTCAATTACTTTAGTAAATATAAACTGCTAAATACCTTTTCTCATCATCAGAGCAGTCTTGTGACTTCTATCAGTGTTCAGAAGAGCACTGGTTAAAGCTTGTAGGAGGAGTTTTCTTTCTGCTCTAGGAGGACAGTGGTGATTCACTTGGGAGAGTGCTAATTACATGCACTCTCCCCCCCCCCCCCAAAAAAAAAAAAGCTCTCTAGCAATACAAACCAAACTGGGCATGTGCAGAGTGTCCCCTCTTATCAGGAAATAAGAGGAGGACACAGGAAGAAGGGGAGGATCAGAGAAGTCAGGATCAAACAGCATTTTTACATAATGCAGAGAATTAACCTCTTAGGTTCCACAGTGAGTATAACATGTGAGTATATACAAACTGATTTTTCTGTTGTGGGTTTAATCCACAGACAGACTAGAACTGGTGTTGAAAAGAAACAAATATGTCATCCTTCTGGTTAGGCCATTTAGGTCTTTAGGCTGGCACTTTAGATCTCTCTCAATGTTCGCTGGGAACTTGCACGCCTTGACTTGGCATCATTGGTCTTCCCCTCCAGGCATACACAGGAGTCTTTCAAGCTTCAGCAATGGAAGAGTAGAGAAGCATGCTACTGGGATGAGCTTTTGGCAGAGTTACTGGGATCATCTCAGGCAGTTCCTGGAGGTTAAAGGAAACAGCTTTTAAAACAGCAACAATCTCCAAACAAGGATTAGTCATGTCTTCGGGTAGCACCAGGGGCGTGAACAGTGATCAGATACTCTCCAGTCAACATACAAAATCATATAATCTACTAGGTGAAGTCCTTCTTAACATATTGAGTTGTTAACAATGGGATTCAGCCATTTAAGAATTCAAATATATAGCAAGTTCATAAGCATGCAGAAATATAGTGTTTTATATGAGGTAGCAGCAGTTTTCAGGAGCAGATACAGTCAGGTCCATAAATATTGGGACATCGACACAATTCTAACATTTTTGGCTCTATACACCACCACAATGGATTTGAAATGAAAGAACAAGATGTGCTTTAACTGCAGACTGTCGGCTTTAATTTGAGGGTATTTACATCTAAATCAGGTGAACGGTGTAGGAATTACAACAGTTTGCATATGTGCCTCCCACTTGTTAAGGGACCAAAAGTAATGGGACAATTGTATTCTCAGCTGTTCCATGGCCAGGTGTGTGTTATTCCCTCATTATCCCAATTACAATGAGCAGATAAAAGGTCCAGAGTTCATTTCAAGTGTGCTATTTGCATTTGGAATCTGTTGCTGTCAACTCTCAAGATGAGATCCAAAGAGCTGTCACTATCAGTGAACCAAGCCATCATTAGGCTGAAAAAACAAAACAAACAGATCAGAGTGATAGCAAAAACATTAGGTGTGGCCAAAACCACTGTTTGGAACATTCTTAAAAAGAAGGAACGCACCGGTGAGCTCAGCAACACCAAAAGACCCGGAAGACCACGGAAAACAACTGTGGTGGATGACCAAAGAATTCTTTCCCCTGGTGAAGAAAACACCCTTCACAACAGTTGGCCAGATCAAGAACACTCTCCAGGAGGTAGGTGTATGTGTGTCAAAGTCAACAATCAAGAGAAGACTTCACCAGAGGGAATACAGAGGGTTCACCACAAGATGTAAACCATTGGTGAGCCTCAAAAACAGGAAGGCCAGATTAGAGTTTGCCAAACGATTTCTAAAAAAGCCTTCACAGTTCTGGAACAACGTCCTATGGACAGATGAGACCAAGATCAACTTGTACCAGAGTGATGGGAAGAGAAGAGTATGGAGAAGGAAAGGAACTGCTCATGATCCTAAGCATACCACCTCATCAGTGAAGCGTGGTGGTAGTGTCATGGCATGGGCATGTATGGCTGCCAATGGAATTGGTTCTCTTGTATTTATTGATGATGTGACTGCTGATAAAAGCAGCAGGATGAATTCTGAAGTGTTTCGGGCAATATTATCTGCTCATATTCATCCAAATGCTTCAGAACTCATTGGACGCCGCTTCACAGTGCAGATGGACAATGACCCAAAGCATACTGCAAAACCAACGTTTTTTAAGGGAAAGAAATGGGATGTTATGCAATGGCCAAGTCAATCACCTGACCAGAATCCGATTGAGCATGCATTTCACTTGCTGAAGACAGAACTGAAGGGAAAATGCCCCAAGAACAAGCAGGAACTGAAGACAAGTTGCAGTAGAGGCCTGGCAGAGCATCACCAGGGATGAAACCCAGCGTCTGGTGATGTCTATGCGTTCCAGACTTCAGGCTGTAATTGACTGCAAAGGATTTGCAACCAAGTATTAAAAAGTGAAAGTTTGATTTATGATTATTATTCTTTCCCGTTACTTTTGGTCCCTTAAGTGGGAGGCACATATGCAAACTGTTGTAATTCCTACACCGTTCACCTGATTTGGATGTAAATACCCTCAAATTAAAGCTGACAGTCTGCAGTTAAAGCACATCTTGTTTGTTTCATTTTAAATCCATTGTGGTGGTTTATAGAGCCAAAAATGTTAGAATTGTGTCAATGTCCCAATATTTATGGACCTGACTGTATATACAGTATATTACTTTTTTAAACAGAAACATTTATTAAAGTTTGTCAGGCAAATGAAAGTTACAGTATATTACTTAATTGAACATTTTAATTATACTTACTACTGCGGGGAGATCCAATGAGCTTTCAAGGACCCCCAGTCCCAGGTCATGTCCAGAGATGATCCAAGGCAGAAACACACTCAGCTCCAACTTCGTGGACTTAAGGGAAAACTGGGATCCCAAAACAGGACGACTAATCTCAAGAGATAGACTTATCTCTTGATTCTTCAATTAGACAATGTTCTTTTAAAGACCAGTGTTTTCTAAAAGTTTGTAACAGGACCTCCCTGAGTCATTGGTCTCACTGTTCGTCAAAAAGAATGTCCTTTTTGTAGAACCAAGCATATATGTTCAGCCTTACGACTTAAATTCTTAACTGGTTGCCGAACAGCCACAGTGTTTTTACTGCAGCAGGGCAGCACCTGTGTGCAGAATGCCGTTTTTAAACGGCGCTCTGCAAAACAGGTAGGGGGCGCACGCGAGGCGCGTGCCCGCCCTACCAGTCCCGCCAATCGCGGCAGCAGGTGTCCATTACTGGGTCCAGGCCGGTCATTACCCGCCGGTTCCCGGCAATTACCGGCAATCACTGACAGCATGGCTGCAGTGTTTACACTGCAAGTCTGCTCTCTGTCAGTTCAGAGCACACTGAACCTGAGAGAAGAGTTTATCTCTCGGGATCAGCGTGTTCCCGTGAAGCACACGCCCCCTAGTAAAACACTCCGCTCACATAGTTAACCCTTTCATTACCTAAAAAAATGTTAACCCCTTCCTCCCCAGTGCCATTAGTACAGTGTCAGTTTTTTTTTTTTGCACTGATCACTGTATTGGTGTCACTGGGGATGTCAGTGACCCCAAGTCAGTACCCCCAGTGTCAAAATGTCTGCCACAGTCCTGTCATAAGTCGCTGATCACTGTCATGAATCGGTGATCACCGCCATAAGTCGCTGATCGCCGCCATTATTAGTATAATAAAAAAAAAACAGTATCTTTCCAGTCATTTGTAGATGCTATAACTTTCACGTAAACCAATTAATTTACACGTATTGGGATTTTTTTTAACAAAGACATGTTACAGAATACAATTTGGCAGAAATTTATGACTAAATTTGATTTTTACATTTTTTTACTGGACATGTTTTATAGCAAAAAGTCCAAAATATTGTTTTTTTCCCTCAAAATTGTCAGCCTTTTTTTTTTTTGCGCAAAAAATAAAAATGCACAGGCGATCAAATACCACCGAAAGAAAGCTCAATTTGTGGGATAAAAAGGATGTAATTTTAATTTTGGTGCAGTGTTGCATGACCGCGCAATTGTCAGTTAAAGTAACGCAGCGACGTAACACAAACCGCTTCTGTAACCGCTTCCTGACCGCCCTATAACAGAAATACTGCTACAGGGCGGCATGGGTGCGCAAAATCACACACATATATATATAGATATATCTATATATATATCTATATATAGAGATATATATATCTATATATATACGTGATTCGCACTCCCGTGGTTTTCACGTCCCTCCCAGATAGTGTCAGATTGCCCGTCAGTACACCAGTCATCACATTTAACCCCTTGATTGCCAGGAACACACTCACATACACAATAAACCTCCATTGCTAGTATAGTATCTGAACGGGTCAATATCTTTGATCAGATCAGCACTATACCAGCGTTCACATTAGTATAGCGTCCCCAAAAACGCAGCGTTAGCGGGATCAGCCCCGGCATCTGCCAGCACCCCAGGCTTACTCCCCCCCTTCTCCCCCAGCAAGTGTCAGTAGGTCACTGTCACTTGATACATTGCACACAAAACCGCAATGTTGGCAGAATCAGGCCTGATCTCTGTTAGCACTTGCCGGTAAATTTTGATGACTCTCATATGCAGCAGAGTGCCAGTACTAGTGCCGCTCTACCTTTTGGTGAACTGGCGAGTACCAGCAGTCTAGTACATCTTGGTCTTTCACATACCTCCTTGGTTTTAGGAGCTGTTTTTCACGGAATATCTGTATGCATTGATTGTGGATCAAAGGAATTTATATGCACAACAATTTATCGCCGCCAACCCAAATTCAAACCTTGCCAGACCAGTCGCATGGAAACTCATTACGGTTTTCGAATTTACATTTTTTTTGGGCCTAACCCTCAACATGGGCATTACTGAAAAAAAATAAATTGCGGTTGTATTGGTCCGCAGACCCGATTCATCATATGCCCGTGTTCTCTGCTGCCATGGCCAGGCATAGATCTGAGAGTATAATGTGTTTTATGAATTTCAACAATACACTCTGTCATCCTCGGGGTGACCCTGAATTTGACCGGCTCCACAAAATTCAGCCCCTCGCAAATCACCTTAACCAAAAATTTGCAGATGTCTATACTCCCCAGCAAAACATCTGCGTTGATGAGTTTTCTGGCCGCCTTGCATTCAAACAATTTCTCCTCTGCAAGCGTGCCAGATATGGGGTCAAGATGTAGAAGACCTGTGAGAGGGCAACAGGCTATACTTATAAGTTTTGGATTTACGAGGGAAAGGATAGTCACGTGGAGCCCCCTGGATGCCCAGACTACATGGGGAGCAGTGGCAAGATAGTTTGGGACTTGGTGTCATCCTTTTTCCATATGGGGTACCACTTATACGTGGACAATTTTTATTCAAGCGTGCCACTATTTAGACATTTGTTCAATCTTGGAACTGGCACTTGTGGCAAAGTGTGACCTAATGTGTGCCCACCAATAGAAGTGGGTGGATGCAGGGTGGTATATTCTAATGGTGGGCATACCACACACTTTTTCTGGCAGAGATTTCTTGTAATTTTTTCATTCAGTCCACAGGCTGCATACAAAAAAAAAGAACATAGTATATATACCCAACAAGGATCAGCGACGTACTGGTACATCACTGGACTTTGAATGGTTATACCAGGATGATGCCTACAGCTGCAGGCATCATCCAGGTATCATTTTTTTCAGCCGGCGATCGGCTTTCATGTAAAAGCAATCCTAGTGGCTAATTAGCTGCAGGATTGCTTTTACAAGCAGCGGAAAATGATGCCCCCTCCCCCGCTGCCTTCCACGGCCTTCTTGGGCAGTCTTGTGCCATCGGAGGAACCTGAGAATGCAGCCGGTGTTTCTGCCAGCTGACCATAGAGCTGATTGGAGACCAGAGTGGTGCCAATCATCTCTATAGTCTAAGAATTCGGAAGCTACAAGCATTTCATCACTTCAGTTTCGCAAGATATAAGCAGCACCATTTGTAAATTGGGAAAGCATCTGATCACACCGATTTTGGTTTGATTAGATAATGCAAAGGCAGAGGAGATATCCAGAGTCTGATAGACCCCAGATTTCTCAAAAAATAATATATAACAATGCTCATTGAAGTTATAGGGGATATTTGCATTCCTTGTTATAGCATTAAAAGTGATCAAAAAAAAAAAAATTAAAGGTACAATGTAAAAATAATAAAAAAAAAATCAAAATAACTAAAAAAAAAAAAATCGCCCCTCCCATGCGCGCACACCTGTGTGCACAAGCCTTGACCCTGTGTATGTAAACAGCAGTTGCACCATGCATGTGAGGTATTGCCGTGAACGTCAGATCAAGGCCAGTAATTCTAACACTAGACCTCCTCTTCAAATCTAAAATGGTAGCTTTTAAAGCGTTGCCTATGGATATTAAAAATGTTTGCAGTTTGTCGCCATTGCGCAGGGCATGCGCAGTTTTAAAGCATGTCATGTTTGGTATCTATTTACTCGCCATGCCATTATCTTTTATATTGTACCAAATAATTGGCCAATATATTGTGTTTTTGTGCATTAAAAGTAAAAAAAAGTATTTTTTTTTTTGCTTTTTGAAATATAGCTGCGCGAGTATTATGTGCCATAAAAAATTGTAGTACCTACCATTTTATTCACTAGGGTGTCTGCTTTAAAAAAATATATAATGTTTGGGGGTTTAAATTAATTTCCTAGCAAAAAATACAGATTTTTTTCATGTGAACAAAAAGTGTCAGAAAAGGCTTGGTCTTCAGGTGGTTAGAAGAGTGAGTGATGTGTGGCATAAACTTCTAATGCTGGGCATAGAAAAACTATTTGCTGTGAGGCATGTTGAATCAATAGAATTTTTTTACCACAAGTTTTTGGAAAATGACAAAAAAAATATTTATTTTTTATTTTACACAAAATTGTCACTTAAATGATTTACTGCTCACACATGCCATGGGTATATGTGGAATTACTACCCAGGGGTGTACTCACTTTTGTTGCCAGCAGTTTAGACATTAATGGTAATTGGATTTCAGGCTCCTGTATGTGGCTAGGCTCCCAAAAAGTCTCACACATGTGGTATCCCCATACAAGGTAGAAGTAGCAGAATGTATTTTGGGGTGTAATTCCACATATACCCATGGCTTGTGTGAGAAATAAATCATTTAAATGACAACTTCAGTAAAAAAAAAAATGTTTTTGTAATTTTCCAGAAACTTGTGAAAAAAAAAAAAATCTTCCATGGACTCAATATGCCACTCAGCAGATAGCTTAGCGTGTCTACTTTCCGAAAAGGGGTCATTTGAGGGTGTTTGTGCTATCCTGGTATTTTAGCAACTCAAGAAATGTGATGGGCAGTCAGAAAGTAAAAGCTGTGTACTATAGTTTGTAGACGCTATAACTTTCACACAAAGCAATAAATATACACTTACTTGGATTTTTTTAACCAAAAACATGTAGCAGAATACATTTTTACCTAAATTTATGATAAAATGTTTGTTTTTTTGGATATTGTTTATGACCAAAATGAGAAAATATAGTTGTTTTTTTTAAAAAAAATGTTTTTTCTTCAAAACTTTTTCTGGTTATAGCGCCAAAAATAAAAAGTGCAAAGGTGATCAAATGCCACCAAAAGAAAGCTCTATTTGTGTGAAAAAAGGACATAAATTTCATTTATGTACCGTATTGCATGACCCGTGTTGTCCGTTAAACTAGCGCAGCCCTGTATAGCAAAAAAATGGCGTAAATTGCAGTATCTATACCATAGTTTGTAGACGCTATAACTTTCACACAAAGCAATCAATATACACTTATTGGGATTTTTTTTAACCAAAAACATGTAGCAGAATACAGTTTGGCCTAAATTTATAACTAACTTTGAGTTTACTATATATTTTTTATAGCTGAAAGTTTTTACATTACAAATTTCAGGGCCTCCGAAACTGTGATAGGTATTCTGGTTTTGTAATATAGTTTTTCTTCAAACTTTTTTGGTCTTTTTTCTTATAGCGTGAAAAATAAAAAGTGCACAGATGATCAAATACCACCAAAAGAAAGCTCTATTTGTGTGAAAAAAAGGACGTAAATTTTGTTTGGGTGCAGCATTGCAGGACGGCACAATTATCAGTCGAATTAGTGCAGCGCCGAGTAGCAAAAAGAGGCCTGGTCAGGAAGGGGGGTAAGTCCTCAGGAGGGCAAGTAGTTAATCTTGCAATATATGATTATCATAAGCAAAAAAAGCACAGCAATGAATATGAGCAATATAACAACTGGATGAAGCAAAATTTTTAAAAAGGCAGTCGCTTTAGGATTGTATCCAAATAAACTTTCCCACCAAGAAACCTTAGCGTCTTCTTCAAGGACATGTGACACTTGCAAAAGTTTATTTCAATCGTATATGGTAGAGAGACCCCCAATCTCCAAGCACAACTCCTCCTGTAGGTGCTAGCCCAGCTTCTGTGCTGCATACAATGAAGGAAATAAGTATTTGATCTCCTGCTGATTTTGAATGTTTGCCCACTCACAAAGAAATGATCAGTCTAAAAATTGAATGGTAGGTGTAGTGTAACACTGAGAGACAGAATAGCAACAACAAATTCAAAAGAAATGCATGTCTAACAAATTATGGCCAAATTGGGCTTGGTTGCTCCTCCTTCCCCTCGACGTCCTCCTTCCACTCCTCGTGTATCTCCAATATGGCACACTCCATCTCCAAGAAGGGAACGGAGGAGAGTCAGACAAGAACCAGGATGAACCGTTATAAATGGATTTTGCCCGTTTGTATCTCATACATCCTTTGGATGGTTTTCATTGTCACTGCTGAGATGTTTCTATATCCCTGCATATTATGTTGCATTTTTGGTATATATACAGTGGGGCAAACAAGTATTTAGTCAGCCACCAATTGTGCAAGTTCTCCCACTTAAAAAGATGAGAGAGGCCTGTAATTGGCATCATAGGTAGACCTCAACTATGAGAGACAAAATCAGAAAAAAATACAGACAATCACATTGGCTGATTTGCAAAGAATTTATTTGCAAATTATGGTGGAAAATAAGTATTTGGTCAATATCAAAAGTTCATCTCAATACTTTGTTATATATCCTTTGTTGGCAATGAAGACTTACAGCCAAACGTTTCCTGTAAGTCTTCACAAGGTTGGCACACACTGTTGCTGGTATGTTGGCCCATTCCTCCATGCAGATCTCCTCTAGAGCAGTGATGTTTTGGGGCTGTCGCTGGGCAACACGAACTTTCAACTCCCTCCAAAGGTTTTCTATGGGGTTGAGATCTTGAGACTGGCTAGGCCACTCCAGGACCTTGAAATACTTCTTACGAAGCCACTCCTTCCTTGCCCGGGCGGTATGTTTGGGATCATTGTCATGTTGGAAGACCCAGACACGTTTCATCTTCAATGCCCTTGCTGATGGAAGGAGGTTTGCACTCACGATACATGGCCCCATTCATTCTGTCCTGTACATGAATCAGTCGTCCTGGTCCCTTTGCGGAGAAACAGCCCCAAAGCATGATGCTGCCACCCCCATGCTTCACAGTAGGTATGGTGTTCTTTGGATGCAACTCAGCATTCTCTCTCCTCTAAACACAACGAGTTGTGTTGCTACCAAACAGTTCTATTTTGGTTTCATCTGACCATATGACATTCTCCCAATCCTCTTCTGGATCATCCAAATGCTCTCTAGCAAACTTCAGACGGGCCCGGACATAAACTGGCTTAAGCAGGGGGACATGTCTGGCACTGCAGGATCTGAGTCCCTGGCGGTGTAGTGTGTTACTGATGGTAGCCTTTGTTACGTTGGTCCCAGCTCTCTGCAGGTCATTCACTAGGTCCCCCCGTGTGGTCCTGGGATTTTTCCTCACCGTTCTTGTGATCATTTTGACCCCACGGGGTGAGATCTTGCGTAGAGCCCCAGATCGAGGGAGATTATCAGTGGTCTTGTATGTCTTCCATTTTCTAATTATTGCTCCCTCAGTTGATTTGTTCACACCAAGCTGCTTGCCTATTGCAGATTCAGTCTTCCCAGCCTGGTGCAGGTCTACAATTTTGTTTCTGGTGTCTTTCGACAGCTCTTTGGTCTTCACCATAGGGGAGTTTGGAGTGTTTGAGGTTGTGGACAGGTGTCTTTTATACTGATAATAAGTTCAAACTGGTGCCATTGATACAGGTAATGAGTGCAGGACAGAGGAGCCTCTTAAAGAAGAAGGTACAGGTCTGTGAGAGCCAGAAATCTTGCTTGTTTGTACGTGACCAAATACTTATTTTCCACCATAATTTGCAAATAAATTCTTCCCAAATCAGCAAATGTGATTGTCTGGATTTTTTTTCTCATTTTGTCTCTCATAGTTGAGGTCTACCTATGATGCCAATTACAGGCCTCTCTCATCTTTTTAAGTGGGAGAACTTGCACAATTGGTGGCTGACCAAATACTTTTTTGCCCCACTGTATCTGGATGTGTTAAAGTTTAACTGAGGTCTTCGGACCTATATTACACCGCCCGTATGTCCATGATCTTAAGACTCTTGGACACGTGACCCCACCCTGCTGCTTGGCATGGCCGGAGATGTCACTGCCCGATTGAGGGATGGCAGCTCTGGTTTCCATGTTTCACAGCAACAGGGTTTGATGTTTGATTTTTCTGTTTTTTCAGGTATGGCACATGGCCCACCTCATCCATGTTTTTTAGTTAACCTTTTAATTGTAGAAGCTCTTAAAGCTTTACCTCTGTTGCTTTCTATCTTTTTTCTTTACAAAGATTTAGTACATGATATTGGTTTTGTGATGATTTGTGGATGTCCTGGCACCCACGCTGGGGTCTGGATGCTCCTTCAATTGTCACTACAGATTATTGTTCTGTTTGTTATGGATCTGCTGATTCTAAAGTCTAACCAAATAGTTCTCAGAGATGTCCTGTCAATATGTACTTTTATGCTGATAGGTATTATTTCCGTTTGCCATGGTTATTCAATGTATTTTGCATAATGTCCAGGGTTTCAATTCACCAAATAAGCGCAAAACAGCCTTTCTTCAATACAAGCGATTAGGGGCTAAAATTATTTTACTACAGGAGACCCACTTTGCAGCCACAAAACACCCGACATATTTTCATAAATCCTATAGGCAGGGCTATTACACTTTACATTCCTCTAAAAGCAGAGGTGTAGCCATTTTTTTGCATAATTCATTCCCTTTTGAGGCTTAACATGTGTACCATGATCCGGACAGTAGGTTTATTATTCTTAAAGACACCCTTTCGGGTCATGAACTTACGATCGCTAATATCTATGCACCTAATTCGGCACAAGCTTCTTTTTTTTCTCAATTTTTTAATGTTCTGGATAGGTTTTTATCCCCCTATCTATTGGTGGGTGGTGATTTTAACCTGGTAGTAAACCCGCTTTTGGACCATAGCTCCCCCTCGCAATCTTCCCAAGCTTTCCCAAAATCCCTTACTAAAAAACTGGATGCCCTCCAGTTGGTGGACGCCTGGAGGCACATAATGTGGGAGCTAGGGATTATTCATTTTATTCTCACCCACATGACTCTTATGCTAGATTAGATTATATCTACTGTACCCCCATTTTACTAGCTAATTCTAGGCAAGCTTTCATTCACTTGAGTCCCTGGTCGGATCACAATATAATAGCCTTATCTATCATGTTTATAGGTTTGGCACCTACCCCCTACTCTTGGAGACTTAATGACTCTATGCTCACTGATATTAACTCTCGCCAAGAGGTGGTTACTTCTATTCAAGAATATTTTCAATCTAATTCTACTCCTGATATATCTCCAGCCACACTTTGGGTAGCACATAAGGCGGTCCTACGTGGCTGCATTATCTCCATGGCTTCTTCCAGAAATAGAAAATGATGGCAGCAAATTCTACAACTTACCCGAGAATTAGAAGCACATCACAGAAGTCACATTGGGAACCCATCTCTCCTCAATAAACAGCTATTATCTCAAAAGCGTTTAGAATTGAATACTCTACTTTCTCAAAAGACCGAAAAAGCTCTTCACTGGTCGAAGGCCTCGTTTTTATTACACAGCAACTCAGCGTTGAATCACTCATATCTATAAGTTACGCACTAACTCTGGCGCTGTATCGTCTCTTCCTCAAGAAGTTATGGGTATTTTTGAAAATTTTTGTTCCAATCTATTAGCTTCTCCACAGTCGAATTCTGTTCCACCACCCAACTCGTGGCTGGATTCTATACCCCTCCCTGCTCTCTCACTTTCTCAATTAGCCTCTCTTAATGCCCTTTGTACTTTAGAGGAAATAACCCGTGCAATTAACGTGTTCAAAAGCACCACTGCACCGGGTCCTGACAGATATACTGCTCATTATTATAAGCACTTTGCTTCTACGTTGGCTCCCTATCTGATAACTTTATTTAATGATGTTTTGCAGGGAGGTAAGTTTCCTGAGGAGATGCTGCTGGCTAATATGTCTTTACTGCCCAAACCACAGAAAGACCACCATTTACCACAAAACTATAGACCAATTTCAGTAATGAATAAATGATCTGAAATATTCAGCCGCATTTTGGCAGACAGATTGGCCCCTGTCATCTCCTCTTTGGTCTCTCCAGACCAATCAGGTTTTATCCCGGACAGATTTATCACTGATAATATTCGCCTTACTTTAAACGTTATTCAAGATGCCAATTTGCATTCTAAAGAGGTTTTGTTGCTAAGTCTGGACATTAATAAGGCCTTTGATAGTGTTCTTTGGCCTTACTTGTTTACATTGCTGCAAAGCATGGGCTTCAATGATGAGATTTTGTCTGGTATACACACCCTATATGACTCTCCTAAAACGAGAATAAGGCTTCCCGGATGTAACGCTGACTTTTTTACATTCGGTAAAAGTACCCGTCAAGGTTGTCCTCTCTCACCCCTATTGTTTGCGCTGGTGTTGGAACCCTTGGCAATTGCAATCAGATCACACTCAGATATCTCTGGTTATCCATTATTAGTCTCACATTTCAAAATATGCATGTATGCTGATGATGTAATGCTTTTCCTCACTAACCCGTTAACTTCATTGCCTAATTTATGCACGGTATTGAATGACTTTGCTAAAGTGTCAGGTCTTACTGTTAATTTTACCAAATTGGTGATTATGCCTGTTAATATTCCTGATTCCCTAAGTGCATCTCTCCGTAGCTCTTTTCCATTTCGTTGGGCCATGGATCGGATTTCCTATTTAGGTATCAATCTCACTCCCAGATACTCAGATACATTTGCTGCTAATTACCCACCATGTGTGTCGCACCTTTCTACTCTATTGAAGATTTGGCATGGTTACCCCATTTCCTTTCTGGGTAGAGTCACGGTGGTCAAGATGAATATTTTGCCCAAACTACTTTATCTATTGAGAGCACTTCCAGTCCCGGTTTCGAAAACATTTCTGGATCACTTTCAGCGGGTTATTAATAATTTTATCTAGTGTAATAAACATCCACGCTTTACCTCATCTGTTCTGTACCGTTCACAACGGACGGGAGGTCTAGGTCTTCCCAATTTTTGGCTATATTACCTCTCAGCCCGTTTTGTACAATTATCACAATGGGCGACTGTAAATTCTCAGATCCCCTGGATTAGATTTGAATCTCAGTCTATACGCCCATTTTATTTACCTGGTATTTTGTGGTCCAAAATCCCCCCTCGATCGTTCACTTTTCACAATTCTATAGTTACCCATTCATTGACACTTTGGTCCAAATATACACTTAAATTAAATCTGGTCTCTTTGGTTCCTCCGGGTGTTTCGTTTTTTGGTGATCCAAATTTTATTATGGCATTTTCTTCCCCTCAAACGTTTCGTTGATGTATGATAGAATTCTTATTAAATTATCTGATTTTCAAAGGGGAGGATCTTATATTACTTTTGATATGCTGCGAGTACTTTTTGGGGTTCCGCTTCACGAGTACCACCGTTATCGACAAATTAGGCATTTTTTTCAGTCACATTTTGGCCTCATACCCTCCTCTCCGATCTCATTTTTGAACATATTAGCCGTGACTCTCCTAGGGGTAGGGGTCTTATCTCAGACCTTTTTATCAATTTTTGATCAGCTTCTCTCCCACACCCCCTTTATATAGACAAAGGTGGGAGGAGGATAGTGGTATCATTTTCACAAATGAGGAATGGGATTCTATGGTGGATAATAGAGATGAGCGAATCGAACCAGGCGAGGTGGAATTTGTTTCGAATTTCAGGAAAAATTCGATTCGCGGCGAATCCGAATATTAGCATACTTCGGGTGCGCGAATCGGATTTTTCCCGATCAGCCGGCAAAAGTGTCCCAGCAGAGAGCTCCGCTATTTCTGACAGTTCTCTGACAGTTCCTTCACATGTACAGCGGTTGAAACATTGTATCTATTTGTTTCCATTTAGGATACAGATGTTTTTATTCGGAAACACATACAATGTTTCAACCGCTGTAAATGTGAAGGAACTGTCAGAGAACTGTCAGAAATAGCGGAGCTCTCTGCAGATACACTTTTTGCTGTACTGGAATACTTCTTTTCATTCTTCTTTTCATTCTTCTCATTCTTCTTTTCATTCTTCTTCTCATTCTTCTTTTCATTCTTCTTCTTCTTCTTTTCATTCTTCTTTTCATTCTTCTCATTCTTCTTTTCTTCTTCATGAAAAGAAGAATGAGAAGAAGAATGAAAAGAAGAATGAGAAGAATGAAAAGAAGAATGAAAAGAATGAGAAGAAGAATGAAAAGAAGAATGAGAAGAAGAATGAGAAGAATGAAAAGAAGAATGAGAAGAATGAAAAGAAGAATGAAAAGAAGAAGAAGAAGAATGAAAAGAAGAAGAAGAAGAATGAAAAGAAGAATGAAAAGAAGAAGAAGAATGAAAAGAAGAATGAGAAGAATGAAAAGAAGAATGAAAAGAAGAAGAAGAAGAAGAATGAAAAGAAGAAGAAGAATGAAAAGAAGAATGAAAAGAAGAAGAAGAATCTTTTCATTCCTCTCATTCTTCTTTTCATTATTCTTTTCATTCTTCTTCTTCTTCTTTTCATTCTTCCTCTTCTTTTCATTCTTCTTTTCATTCTTCTTCTTCTTCTTTTCATTCGTCTTCTTCTTTTCATTCTTCTTTTCATTCTTCTTCTTTTCATTCTTCTTCTTCTTCTTTTCATTCTTCTTTTCATTCTTCTTCTTCTTTTCATTCTTCTTCTTCTTCTTTTCATTCTTCTTTTTATTCTTCTTCTTCTTCTTTTCATTCTTCTTTTCATTCTTCTTCTTCTTTTCATTCTTCTTCTTCTTCTTCTTTTCATTCTTCTTTTCATTCTTCTCATTCTTCTTTTCATTCTTCTTCTCATTCTTCTTTTCATTCTTCTTCTTTTCATTCTTCTTTTCATTCTTCTCATTCTTCTTTTCTTCTTCATGAAAAGAAGAATGAGAAGAAGAATGAAAAGAAGAATGAAAAGAAGAAGAAGAATGAAAAGAAGAATGAGAAGAAGAATGAAAAGAAGAATGAAAAGAAGAATGAAAAGAAGAATGAAAAGAAGAAGAAGAATGAAAAGAAGAATGAGAAGAATGAAAAGAAGAATGAGAAGAATGAAAAGAAGAATGAAAAGAAGAAGAAGAAGAATGAAAAGAAGAAGAAGAATGAAAAGAAGAATGAAAAGAAGAAGAAGAAGAATCTTTTCATTCCTCTCATTCTTCTTTTCATTCTTCTTCTTCTTCTTTTCATTCTTCTTCTTATTTTCATTCTTCTTTTCATTCTTCTTCTTCTTCTTTTCATTCTTCTTCTTCTTCTTCTTTTCATTCTTCTTCTTCTTCTTTTCATTCTTCTTTTCATTCTTCTCATTCTTCTTTTCATTCTTCTCATTCTTCTTTTCATTCTTCTTCTCATTCTTCTTTTCATTCTTCTTCTCATTCTTCTTTTCATTCTTCTTTTCATTCTTCTCATTCTTCTTTTCTTCTTCATGAAAAGAAGAATGAGAAGAAGAATGAAAAGAAGAATGAAAAGAAGAAGAAGAATGAAAAGAAGAATGAGAAGAAGAATGAAAAGAAGATTGAAAAGAAGAATGAGAAGAATGAAAAGAAGAATAAGAATGAAAAGAAGAATGAGAAGAAGAATGAGAAGAATGAAAAGAAGAATGAGAAGAATGAAAAGAAGAATGAAAAGAAGAAGAAGAAGAATGAAAAGAAGAAGAAGATTGAAAAGAAGAATGAAAAGAAGAAGAAGAAGAATCTTTTCATTCTTCTCATTCTTCTTTTCATTCTTCTTTTCATTCTTCTTCTTCTTCTTTTCATTCTTCTTCTTTTCATTCTTCTTTTCATTCTTCTTCTTCTTCTTTTCATTCTTCTTCTTCTTTTCATTCTTCTTTTCATTCTTCTCATTCTTTTTTTCATTCTTCTTCTTCTTCTTTTCATTCTTCTTCTTCTTCTTTTCATTCTTCTTCTTCTTTTCATTCTTCTTCTTTTTCTTTTCATTCTTCTTCTTTTCATTCTTCTTCTTCTTTTCATTCTTCTTTTTATTCTTCTTCTCCTTCTTTTCATTCTTCTTCTTTTCATTCTTCTTTTCATTCTTCTTCTTCTTTTCATTCTTCTTCTTCTTCTTTTCATTCTTCTTTTCCTTCTTCTTTTCATTCTTCTTTTCATTCTTCTTCTCATTCTTCTTTTCATTCTTCTTCTTCTTCTTTTCATTCTTCTTTTCATTCTTCTCATTCTTCTTTTCTTCTTCATGAAAAGAAGAATGAGAAGAAGAATGAAAAGAAGAATGAAAAGAAGAATGAGAAGAATGAAAAGAAGAATGAAAAGAAGAAGAAGAATGAAAAGAAGAATGAGAAGAATGAAAAGAAGAATGAAAAGAAGAAGAAGAAGAATGAAAAGAAGAATGAAAAGAAGAATGAAAAGAAGAAGAATGAAAAGAAGAATGAGAAGAAGAATGAAAAGAAGAATGAGAAGAATGAAAAGAAGAATGAAAAGAAGAAGAAGAATGAAAAGAAAAATGAGAAGAAGAATGAAAAGAAGAATGAGAAGAAGAATGAGAAGAATGAAAAGAAGAATGAGAAGAATGAAAAGAAGAAGAAGAATGAAAAGAAGAAGAAGAATGAAAAGAAGAATGAAAAGAAGAAGAAGAAGAATCTTTTCATTCTTCTCATTCTTCTTTTCATTCTTCTTCTTTTCATTCTTCTTCTTCTTTTCATTCTTCTTTTCATTCTTCTTCTTCTTCTTTTCATTCTTCTTCTTCTTCTGAGGATGAGGATGAGGATGAAGAAGAAGAAGAAGTAGGATGAAAATAAGAAGAATTCCAAGCCGGCAAAAAGTGTATCTGCAGAGCTCTGCAGATACACTTAGCGGAGCTCTGCAGATACACTTTTTGCCGGCTTGGAATTCTTCTTATTTTCATCCTACTTCTTCTTCTTCTTCTTCTTCTTCATCCTCAGAAGAAGAAGAAGAGGATGAGGATGAAGAAGAAGAAGAAGAAGAAGAAGTAGGATGAAAATAAGAAGAATTCCAAGCCGGGAAAAAGTGTATCTGTCAGAAATAGAGGAGCTCTGCAGATACACTTTTTGCCGGCTTGGAATTCTTCTTATTTTCATCCTACTTCTTCTTCTTCTTCTTCTTCTTCATCCTCATCCTCTTCTTCTTCTTCTGAGGATGAGGATGAAGAAGAAGAAGAAGAAGTAGGATGAAAATAAGAAGAATTCCAAGCCAGCAAAAAGTGTATCTGCAGAGCTCCTCTATTTCTGACAGATACACTTTTTCCCGGCTTGGAATTCTTCTTATTTTCATCCAACTTCTTCTTCTTCTTCTTCTTCATCCTCATCCTCTTCTTCTTCTTCTGAGGATGAGGATGAAGAAGAAGAAGAAGAAGTAGGATGAAAATAAGAAGAATTCCAAGCCGGCAAAAAGTGTATCTGCAGAGCTCCGCTAAGTGTATTTGCAGAGCTCCGCTATTTCTGACAGTTCTCTGACATTCACATTTACAGCGGTTGAAACATTGTATCTATTTGTTTCCATAAATGGAAAGAATTCCAAGCCGGCAAAAAGTGTATCTGCAGAGCTCCTCTATTTCTGACAGATACACTTTTTCCCGGCTTGGAATTCTTCTTATTTTCATCCTACTTCTTCTTCTTCTTCTTCTTCATTCTCATCCTCATCCTCTTCTTCTTCTTCTGAGGATGAGGATGAGGATGAAGAAGAAGAAGTAGAATGAAAATAAGAATTCCAAGCCGGCAAAAAGTGTATCTGCAGAGCTCCGCTAAGTGTATCTGCAGAGCTCGGCTATTTCTGACAGTTCTCTGACATTCACATTTACAGCGGTTGAAACATTGTATCTATTTGTTTCCATTTATGTGAATGTCAGAGAACTGTCAGAAATAGCGGAGCTCTGCAGATACACTTAGCGGAGCTCTGCAGATACACTTTTTGCCGGCTTGGAATTCTTCTTATTTTCATCCTACTTCTTCTTCTTCTTCTTCTTCATCCTCATCCTCATCCTCAGAAGAAGAAGAAGAGGATGAGGATGAGGATGAAGAAGAAGAAGAAGAAGAAGAAGTAGGATGAAAATAAGAAGAATTCCAAGCCGGGAAAAAGTGTATCTGTCAGAAATAGAGGAGCTCTGCAGATACACTTTTTGACGGCTTGGAATTCTTCTTATTTTCATCCTACTTCTTCTTCTTCTTCTTCATCCTCATCCTCTTCTTCTTCTTCTGAGGATGAGGATGAAGAAGAAGAAGAAGAAGTAGGATGAAAATAAGAAGAATTCCAAGCCGGCAAAAAGTGTATCTGCAGAGCTCCGCTAAGTGTATCTGCAGAGCTCCGCTATTTCTGACAGTTCTCTGACATTCACATTTACAGCGGTTGAAACATTGTATCTATTTGTTTCCATTTATGGAAACAAATAGATACAATGTTTCAACCGCTTTAATTGTGAATGTCAGAGAACTGTCAGAAATAGAAGAGCTCTGCAGATACACTTTTTGCCGGCTTGGAATTCTCCTTCTTCTCATCCTTCTTCTTCTTCTCATCCTTCTTCTTCTTCTTCTCATCCTTCTCCTTCTTCTCATCCTTCTTCTTCTTCTCATCCTTCTTCTTCTTCTCATCCTTCTTCTTCTTCTCATCCTTCTCCTTCTTCTCATCTTTCTTCTTCTTCTCATCCTTCTTCTTCTCATCCTTCTCCTTCTTCTCATCCTTCTTCTCATCCTTCTCCTTCTTCTCATCCTTCTTCTCATCCTTCTCCTTCTTCTCATCCTTCTCCTTCTCCTTCTTCTCATCCTTCTCCTTCTTCTCATCCTTCTCCTTCTTCTCATCCTTCTCCTTCTCCTTCTTCTCATCCTTCTCCTTCTTCTCATCCTTCTCCTTCTCCTTCTTCTCATCCTTCTCCTTCTTCTCATCCTTCTCCTTCTCCTTCTTCTCATCCTTCTCCTTCTCCTTCTCCTTCCTCATCTCCAAGGGCATTTAAATTAAAGGTACAGTGTTCTGCACTAATATAAAGGCTCTCTGAAGCCTAGAAACCCTTTTTATAAGTTAAATTCGCAGCGAATAAATTCGCATCGAATCGAATTTCTTCCTCAAATTCGGCGAATCAGCCGAATCGAATTTTTGAATAATTCGCTCATCTCTAATGGATAACATACTGTATGTAAGAGTTCGAGATCCCTTTCTGTCCGTGAGACTGCCCTGAAAGTATTAACCAGATGGTATTATACCCAGTCAAGACTACATGTATTGTACCCACAAACGTCCCCTTTATGTTTCCGGGGCTGTGGCCTTACAGGTACATTAGTTTACATGTTTTGGGCTTGCCCAACTATATCCTTGGTTTGGCGTAGGATATCGGAAGTAGCTGCTTCCTTGGTGGGCGCCCCGGTAAGTCTGACTATACAATCCTGTTTATTGGGAGCTCTTATCCCGGGGGGCCACTGATGCTGTTATGAGATTGATACATACCATTTGTATTGCCACTTTATGGGCTATTGCCCTACATTGGAAATCCACCACGGTACCCTTGACCTCTGTTTTACATAGAGTTGACGCTGTGATGCTCATGGAGCGTATTCATTATACTTTGCTGGACAAGATGCACTTGTTTGATAAAAAATGGTAATTCTGGAAGGTTCATAGACATTCATTACATGACTAAAAAACATCCCGTTTGAAGGTTATTTGGCATATGCTATTGACAGATGTGTCTTTCGACCCACTTTATCGTTTACGTTATTCATGTACTTTAAATCTTTTCTCTTTCTTTTTCCTCCCTATCCATCTTTTTTACGTATATGTACTCTTCTGAAATGTACTTTTCAAATGTGCCTTGTTACCAATGTACGCATTACTTGTAACTGTACTGTTGTTTTAAAGTCTACCCTTGAACAATAAAACCGTTTGTAAACAAAAAAAAAATTATGCACTGATTTGCATGTTCATGAGGGAAATAAGTATTTGATCCCCTTCACAAAACATGACAAGGGTGGCAAATCCCTTGTTGGCAATCATAGAGATCAGACGTTTCCTGTAGTTGGCCACCAGATTTGCACACATCTCAGGAGGGATTTTGCTCCACTCCTCTTAGTAGATCCTCTCCAAGTCATTAGGGTTTGGTGACTGATGTTTGGCAACTCGAACTTTCAGCTTTCTCCACAAATTTTCTTTTCAAATCTTTTTTATTGAAATTTTAACAATTACAACAATATAGAAAGACTCAGGATAGAAAATAAGTACAAACTTATCTTAGCACCATGGCTCAAACACGTTCTTAAATCTGCAAAAACAATCATATACTGGCCTATTGGCCATCAAAAGTATACAAAAACAATACAATTCAATAATTGCAGGTTTAGTTACCATCAAAAGTGGTTACAAGTAAGGCGTGTAGTATCTGCATAGTGCACTAATTGCCATCACAGTTATCCCAGAAGTGCATATAGCCGGACTTCAAAGTATTGTAGTCTTAGGCAAAAGAAAAAAAAAGAGAGAAAGGGAAAAAGAAGGAGAAAGGAAAAGAGAAACATAAAGGGTTAGACTTTTCCTTTGACAGAGCACAAATTTAGGCACGGGAACAATATCATACTCAATTCAATATATTCATATTGTGTAACATGAACATTTCTTTCCAAAAAGACCACTTCAGGTCAAATTTCTCCATATGCTGATTGGAAATGGCCACAGCCCTCTCGAAGATATAATGTGAGTGTACTCTTTGAATTACTTCTGATATAGAGAGGTTTTTTGTTGATTTCCATGCAGCAGCAATGGACATTCTGGCAGCAATAAGTATATGACCAATTATTGTTTTAAATTGGCAAGGGAATAGGTTTAAGGTAATATTAAGTAACGCCAGATGTGGTGCTGGACTAGTCAGCATTCCAGACACCAGCAAAATAAGTGCAAAAACCTCTTGCCAAAAATTGTGTAGACAGGAACATTCCCACATAATATGAAACAAGTTACCTTCCCTGCCACAATTCCTCCAGCACAATGGCGACACATTAGGATACATTTTAGCTAGTTTGTATGGGGTAAGGTAACTGCGGTACAGTATTTTTAGAGAACAATTCCAGTGATTGGTACATTTTGTAATACTCAAATTATTGCTCAAGGCTGCATCCCACTCATCTCGGGTGAAAGATCTTTGGAGATCCCTCTCCCATCTACCCACGGAGTTTAGAATAGGGACATCATTATGCAAATATTTGTAAAACCATGAGATACTTTTTTTTGTTCTAATAGGGTTAGTTAAAACATGCCATATTTTAGAATTTATTTCAAGCCATTTCTTTGGATGCACACTGTGCATCGTCTTATTTGCAAAAAAAAGTGTAGGCCTCTGCTTGGGATAGTGTTGCCTATTTCAGTGAAAGTACTGTTAACTAGATCCCTTAAGGGGTTGGTATTGAGATTTGGGATAAAGTATTCACACGCTGATATTGGAATATCAATTTGAAGCTTGGGAGAGGAGATAGTCAATTTATTCAGACCTATTATCCATGCCTCAAGTGTCGCGGTGATAGATAGAAGGAATGTAGGAAGGAATGTAGTTAAGAGTTTGGATGTAACATACCTAGCCAACAATAATGCCCGAAGGTCTGTATTGGGAACCACACTCTGCTCTATTTGTACCCATAATTTATCTGATGGGACAAACCACCAGTAGAAAATAGAAGACCAATCCCTCCTTTGGATTTATGTTTAGTGAGGGACAGAAAGGGAATCCACGATTTCTTCCGCCTCCAGATATATCTTTTTAGCACCACCTCCTGTCACGATTGCGGCGTCAGATCCCAGCCCTTCTCACCAAACTCGTGACCGACGGACTAGCCGATCTAAAACCGCGATGTCACATGCGTAACAATGCCACACCCAGCTGCACCCTGCACAACGATTTTCCAGCTAATTGGACCACAATCCATGTACCAGCAGCTTGAGCGATTGTTACTGGGTCAGGTTAATTACGCAATTAACCCTTCACACTGCCACCACCACAAAAAGTACAGAGAAAGAGGAAACTCGGCGTTATCAGTTATAACACTATAATGGTTGAGGTAATCGTCTGTATAACGTGGTTATACAGAGGGTTAAAAAAACACAGTAGCGTTCTCTTTAGAGGCAGGAATTCGTAAATTGCAATAAAGCGCTATAGAAACAGTTCAACACTTTCAGAAGGAAAGATTTATTACTAAAAGGTCAAACGGGTGCAATAAAAATATTTACAGAAATGATGTAACTAAGATATATATATATAAATATACAGAGACTAACAGCACAGCAAAGAGATATCAGAGAGAGGTGAAAGGGTTAAGGTACTTGCCAAAGTCCTGGGTTAGCAGATCCAAGTTTCAGAGCAAAAGGGCACGGGTCTCCCCGTCGATCTTAGAATCACCGCACACTTCACTCATTTGGCCAGTCACGGGGCCAAAACCAGTGTTTGGAGCCACAGTGTGGCGGTGGAGGCAGCAGCAATGGGAGGCCATACAGCAACCTATGACAAAATGGAAACCAGCAGGAGTGTGAGGAGACCTCAAAGTGGCACATGGCAGAGTGGGAGCAATGGGAGGCGGTACAGGGACCCATGTCACACTGTGGACCCAGCAGCAGCGTGACCAGGCGGTACGGGGGCCCATGGCAGATTACAGGCCTGGCAGCAGCAATGGGAGGCCCGTAATCTGTCAGCACCCTATGACAAAAAATGGAACACACCAGCAGTGTGTGAGGAGACCTGAAAGTGGCACATGGCAGAGTGTGGCGATGGAGACAGCAGCAATGGGAGGCCGTACAGGGACCCATGAGAGACTCTGGACCTGGCAGCAGCATGAGGAGGCGGTATAGGGGCCCATGGCAGATTAGGGGCCTGGCAGCAGCTATGGGAGGCCCGTAATCTGCCAGCACCCTATGTCAAAAAATTCAACACACCAGCAGTGTGAGGAGACCTGAAAGTGGCACATGGCAGAGTGTGGCGATGGAGACAGCAGCAATGGGAGGCCGTACAGGGACCCATGACAGACTCTGGACTTGGCAGCAGCATGAGGAGGCGGTATAGGGGCCCATGGCAGATTAGGGGCCTGGCAGCAGCTATGGGAGGCCCGTAATCTGCCAGCACCCTATGTCAAAAAATTCAACACACCAGCAGTGTGAGGAGACCTGAAAGTGGCACATGTTTGGGGCATGATTCATGGCGGATTTAGTCAGTTGTGTCAGGAACTGGTGGTTTGAAATCCAGACTAATCCACGCCTGATTCATTTTCACAAACGTGAGTCTCTCCACACTTTGGGTGGACAGTCGTGTCCTCCGCGGAGTTGCAATACCTCCTGCCGCACTAAACACGCGCTCCGATGCCACGCTACTGGCCGGGCATGACAGCCTTTCAAGGGCAAATTCAGCTAGTTGGGGCCAAAGGTCAAGTTTCGTTGCCCAGTAGTCAAGGGGATTGTCTACCTCGGTTGGCAGGGTGCTGTCCAAGTAGGCCTAAGCCTGTTGTTTGAGGTCCTGCTCCAGGTCCACCTGATGCTGCTGCTGCTGCTGCTGCGGCTGGTTATTAGTTTCCTCACTGCGCTGGTGAAGAAAGCTACTCATCATCGACTGCAGACTGAGGCAGCCGCTGCTGGTGGAGCTGCCACTGCTCCTACCACCCCACCCATCCCCTGCTGCCATGGCAGCGTAACGCGAGCGCACAGGGCCCACAGTGTCTGAGGATGGACGTTGGCGCAGACAGGCAGAGACCAGCTGACTACATAGGTGGTTTTTATAGTACGTTATTTTGGCCTCCCTCTCAGCAGGTGTGAAAAAGGCCACCATTTTGGAACGGTAGCGAGGGTCCAACAAGGTGGACAGCCAAAAGTCATCCTTCTGTCTGATGGTTATTATTCGGCTGTCGGTACACAAGCAAGCGAGCATGCTATGGGCCATTTGTGCCAAGGAATGCGAGGGACTCCCTGCCTCCATCTCCACAGCATACTGCCACGGTGCGTCTGGGTCCTCTGTCTCCTCTTCCTCCTCCTCTACCAGATGCTTCTGCTCCTCCACTCCCGTCCGCTGAGTGGAAAAACCACCCATTTCACTCAATAATTCCTGAGCACCAATGTCCTCCTCTACCTCCTCCTCTTCTTCCTGTCCTGCCCCCACAGGGGTCATGTGGCGTTGAGATCTGTGCGCCACGTCTACCGCACCCTGACCAGCCATTATTAACAGCATTTGTTCCAGGACGTGCAACAGAGGAATGACGTCGTTCATCCCATAGTCCTGCCGACTCACGAATAGCGTGGCCTCCTCAAAGGGCCTGAGCAAGCGCAGGTGTCACGCATGAGCTGCCAATGGCTGACATCTAAGTTACACAGGGAGTACCTTTATCCGCTTTTAACATCAGGAAATCTGTGATGGCCTTTTGCTGTTCGTAAAGGCGGTCTAACATATGTAGGGTTGAATTCCACCTTGTTGCAACGTCACAGCATGAGGAGTCGGTACGGGGGCCCATGGCAGATTACGGGCCTGGCAGCAGCAATGGGAGGCCCGTAATCTGCCAGCACCCTATGTCAAAAAATTCAACACACCAGCAGTGTGTGAGGAGACCTGAAAGTGGCACATGGCAGAGTGTGGCGATGGAGACAGCGGCAATGGGAGGCCGTACAGGGACCCATGAGAGACTCTGGACCTGGCAGCAGCATGAGGAGGCGGTATATAGGGGCCTATGGCAGATTAGGGGCCTGGCAGCAGCTATAGGAGGCCCGTAATCTGCCAGCACCCTATGTCAAAAAATTCAACACACCAGCAGTGTGAGGAGACCTGAAAGTGGCACATGGCAGAGTGTGGCGATGGAGACAGCAGCAATGGGAGGCCGTACAGGGACCCATGACAGACTCTGGACTTGGCAGCAGCATGAGGAGGCGGTATATAGGGGCCCATGGCAGATTAGGGGCCTGGCAGCAGCTATGGGAGGCCCGTAATCTGCCAGCACCCTATGTCAAAAAATTGAACACAACAGCAGTGTGTGAGGAGACCTGAAAGTGGCACATGGCAGAGTGTGGCGATGGAGACAGCAGCAATGGGAGGCCGTACAGGGACCCATGACAGACTCTGGACCTGGCAGCAGCATGAGGAGGCGGTATATAGGGGCCCATGGCAGATTAGGGGCCTGGCAGCAGCTATGGGAGGCCCGTAATCTGCCAGCACCCTATGTCAAAAAATTCAACACACCAGCAGTGTGTGAGGAGACCTGAAAGTGGCACATGTTTGGGGCATGATTCATGGCGGATTTAGTCAGTTGTGTCAGGCACTGGTGGTTTGAAATCCAGACTAATCCACGCCTGATTCATTTTCACAAACGTGAGTCTCTCCACACTTTGGGTGGACAGTCGTGTCCTCCGCAGAGTTACAATACCTCCTGCCGCACTAAACACGCGCTCCGATGCCACGCTACTGGCCGGGCATGACAGCCTTTCAAGGGCAAATTCAGCTAGTTGGGGCCAAAGGTCAAGTTTCGTTGCCCAGTAGTCAAGGGGATTGTCTACCTCGGTTGGCAGGGTGCTGTCCAAGTAGGCCCAAGCCTGTTGTTTGAGGTCCTGCTCCAGGTCCACCTGATGCTGCTGCTGCTGCGGCTGGTTAGTAGTTTCCTCACTGCGCTGGCGAAGAAAGCTACTCATCATCGACTGCAGACTGAGGCAGCCGCTGCTGGTGGAGCTGCCACTGCTCCTACCACCCCACCCCTCCCCTGCTGCCATGGCAGCGGAATGCGAGCGCACAGGGCCCACAGTGTCTGAGGATGGACGTTGGCGCACAAAGGCAGAGACCAACTGACTACATAGGTGGTTTTTATAGTACGTTATTTTGGCCTCCCTCTCAGCAGGTGTGAAAAAGGCCACCATTTTTGAACGGTAGCGAGGGTCCAACAAGGTGGACAGCCAAAAGTCATCCTTCTGTCTGATGGTTATTATTCGGCTGTCGCTACGCAAGCAACCGAGCATGCTATGGGCCATTTGTGCCAAGGAATGCGAGGGACTCCCTGCCTCCATCTCCACAGCATACTGCCACGGTGCGTCTGGGTCCTCTGTCTCCTCCTCCTCCTCCTCTACCAGATGCTCCTGCTCCTCCACTCCTGTCCGCTGAGTGGAAAAACCACCCATTTCACTCAATAATTCCTGAGCACCAATGTCCTCCTCTACCTCCTCCTCTTCTTCCTGTCCTGCCCCCACAGGGGTCATGTGGCGTTGAGATCTGTGCGCCACGTCTACCGCACCCTGACCAGCCATTGTTAACAGCATTTGTTCCAGGACGTGCAACAGAGGAATGACGTCGTTCATCCCATAGTCCTGCCGACTCACGAATAGCGTGGCCTCCTCAAAGGGCCTGAGCAAGCGGCAGGTGTCACGCATGAGCTGCCAATGGCTGACATCTAAGTTACACAGGGGAGTACCTTTATCCGCTTGTAACATCAGGAAATCGGTGATGGCCTTTCGCTGTTCGTAAAGGCGGTTATCATATGTAGGGTTGAATTCCACCTTGTTGCAACGTCACAGCATGAGGAGTCGGTACGGGGGCCCATGGCAGATTACGGGCCTGGCAGCAGCAATGGGAGGCCCGTAATCTGACAGCACCCTATGACAAAATGGAACCCACCAGCAGTGTGAGGAGACCTGAAAGTGGCACATGGCACAGTGTGGCGATGGAGACAGCAGCAATAGGAGGCCGTACAGGGACCCATGAGACACTCTGGACCTGGCAGCAGCATGAGGAGGCGGTACAGGGACCCATGGCAGATTACGGGCCTGGCAGCAGCAATGGGAGGCCCGTAATCTGCCAGCACCCTATGACAAAATGGAACCCACCAGCAGTGTGAGGAGACCTGAAAATGGCACATGGCACAGTGTTGCGATGGAGACAGCAGCAATGGGAGGCCGTACAGGGACCCATGAGACACTCTGGACCTGGCAGCAGCATGAGGAGGCGGTACGGGGGCCCATGGCAGATTACGGGCCTGGCAGCAGCAATGGGAGGCCCGTAATCTGCCAGCACCCTATGACAAAATGGAACCCACCAGCAGTGTGAGGAGACCTGAAAGTGGCACATGACACAGTGTGGCGATGGAGACAGCAGTAATAGGAGGCCGTACAGGGACCCATGAGACACTCTGGACCTGGCAGCAGCATGAGGAGGCGGTACGGGGGCCAATGGCAGATTATGGGCCTGGCAGCAGCAATGGGAGGCCCGTAATCTGCCAGCACCCGATGACAAAATGGAACCCACCAGCAGTGTGAGGAGACCTGAAAGTGGCACATGGCAGAGTGTGGCGATGGAGACAGCAGCAATGGGAGGCCGTACAGGGACCCATGACAGATTACGGGCCTGGCAGCAGCATGAGGAGGCGGTACAGGGGCCCATGGCAGATTACGGGCCTGGCAGCAGCAATGGGAGGCCCGTAATCTGCCAGCACCCTATGACAAAATGGAACCCACCAGCAGTGTGAGGAGACCTGAAAGTGGCATATGACACAGTGTGGCGATGGAGACAGCAGCAATAGGAGGCCGTACAGGGACCCATGAGACACTCTGGACCTGGCAGCAGCATGAGGAGGCGGTGCGGGGGCCCATGGCAGATTACGGGCCTGGCAGCAGCAATGGGAGGCCCGTAATCTGCCAGCACCCTATGACAAAATGGAACCCACCAGAAGTGTGAGGAGACCTGAAAGTGGCACATGGCAGAGTGTGGCGATGGAGACAGCAGCAATGGGAGGCCGTACAGGGACCCATGACAGATTACGGGCCTGGCAGCAGCATGAGGAGGCGGTACAGGGGCCCATGGCAGATTACGGGCCTGGCAGCAGCAATGGGAGGCCCGTAATCTGCCAGCACCCTATGACAAAATGGAACCCACCAGCAGTGTGAGGAGACCGGAAAGTGGCACATGACACAGTGTGGCGATGGAGACAGCAGCAATAGGAGGCCGTACAGGGACCCATGAGACACTCTGAACCTGGCAGCAGCATGAGGAGGCGGTACGGGGGCCCATGGCAGATTACGGGCCTGGCAGCAGCAATGGGAGGCCCGTAATCTGCCAGCACCCTATGACAAAATGGAACCCACCAGCAGTGTGAGGAGACCTGAAAGTGGCACATGACACAGTGTGGCGATGGAGATAGCAGCAATAGGAGGCCGTACAGGGACCCATGAGACACTCTGTACCTGGCAGCAGCATGAGGAGGCGGTGCGGGGGCCCATGGCAGATTACGGGCCTGGCAGCAGCAATGGGAGGCCCGTAATCTGCCAGCACCCTATGACAAAATGGAACCCACCAGCAGTGTGAGGAGACCTGAAAGTGGCACATGACACAGTGTGGCGATTGAGACAGCAGCAATAGGAGGCCGTACAGGGACCCATGAGACATTCTGGACCTGGCAGCAGCATGAGGAGGCGGTACGGGGGCCCATGGCAGATTACGGGCCTGGCAGCAGCAATGGGAGGCCCGTAATCTGCCAGCACCCTATGACAAAATGGAACCCACCAGCAGTGTGAGGAGACCTGAAAGTGGCACATGACACAGTGTGGCGATGGAGACAGCAGCAATAGGAGGCCGTACAGGGACCCATGAGACACTCTGGACCTGGCAGCAGCATGAGGAGGCGGTACAGGGGCCCATGGCAGATTACGGGCCTGGCAGCAGCAATGGGAGGCCCGTAATCTGCCAGCACCCTATGACAAAATGGAACCCACCAGCAGTGTGAGGAGACCTGAAAGTGGCACATGACACAGTGTTGCGATGGAGACAGCAGCAATAGGAGGCCGTACAGGGACCCATGAGACACTCTGGACCTGGCAGTAGCATGAGGAGGCGGTACGGGGGCCCATGGCAGATTCCGGGCCTGGCAGCAGCAATGGGAGGCCCGTAATCTGCCAGCACCCTATGACAAAATGGAACCCACCAGCAGTGTGAGGAGACCTGAAAGTGGCACATGACACAGTGTAGCGATGGAGACAGCAGCAATAGGAGGCCGTACAAGGACCCATGAGACACTCTGGACCTGGCAGCAGCATGAGGAGGCGGTACAGGGGCCCATGGCAGATTACGGGCCTGGCAGCAGCAATGGGAGGCCCGTAATCTGCCAGCACCCTATGACAAAATGGAACCCACCAGCAGTGTGAGGATACCTGAAAGTGGCACATGGCACAGTGTTGCGATGGAGACAGCAGCAATGGGAGGCCGTACAGGGACCCCTGAGACACTCCGGACCTGGAAGCAGCATGAGGAGGTGGTACGGGGGCCCATGGCAGATTACGGGCCTGGCAGCAGCAATGGGAGGCCCGTAATCTGCCAGCACCCTATGACAAAATGGAACCCACCAGCAGTGTGAGGAGACCTGAAAGTGGCACATGACACAGTGTGGCGATGGAGACAGCAGCAATAGGAGGCCGTACAGGGACCCATGAGACACTCTGGACCTGGCAGCAGCATGAGGAGGCGGTACAGGGGCCCATGGCAGATTACGGGCCTGGCAGCAGCAATGGGAGGCCCGTAATCTGCCAGCACCCTATGACAAAATGGAACCCACCAGCAGTGTGAGGAGACCTGAAAGTGGCACATGGCACAGTGTTGCGATGGAGACAGCAGCAATGGGAGGCCGTACAGGGACCCATGAGACACTCTGGACCTGGCAGCAGCAAGAGGAGGCGGTACGGGGGCCCATGGCAGATTACGGGCCTGGCAGCAGCAATGGGAGGCCCGTAATCTGCCAGCACCCTATGACAAAATGGAACCCACCAGCAGTGTGAGGAGACCTGAAAGTGGCACATGACAGAGTGTGGCGATGGAGACAGCAGCAATGGGAGGCCGTACAGGGACCCATGACAGATTACGGGCCTGGCAGCAGCATGAGGAGGCGGTACAGGGGCCCATGGCAGATTACGGGCCTGGCAGCAGCAATGGGAGGCCCGTAACCTGCCAGCACCCTATGACAAAATGGAACCCACCAGCAGTGTGAGGAGACCTGAAAGTGGCACATGACACAGTGTGGCGATGGAGACAGCAGCAATAGGAGGCCGTACAGGGACCCATGAGACACTCTGGACCTGGCAGCAGCATGAGGAGGCGGTACGGGGGCCCATGGCAGATTACGGGCCTGGCAGCAGCAATGGGAGGCCCGTAATCTGCCAGCACCCTATGACAAAATGGAACCCACCAGCAGTGTGAGGAGACCTGAAAGTGGCACATGACACAGTGTGGCGATGGAGACAGCAGCAATAGGAGGCCGTACAGGGACCCATGAGACACTCTGGACCTGGCAGCAGCATGAGGAGGCGGTACGGGGGCCCATGGCAGATTACGGGCCTGGCAGCAGCAATGGGAGGCCCGTAATCTGCCAGCACCCTATGACAAAATGGAACCCACCAGCAGTGTGAGGAGACCTGAAAGTGGCACATGGCACAGTGTTGCGATGGAGACAGCAGCAATGGGAGGCCGTACAGGGACCCATGAGACACTCTGGACCTGGCAGCAGCAAGAGGAGGCGGTACGGGGGCCCATGGCAGATTACGGGCCTGGCAGCAGCAATGGGAGGCCCGTAATCTGCCAGCACCCTATGACAAAATGGAACCCACCAGCAGTGTGAGGAGACCTGAAAGTGGCACATGGCAGAGTGTGGCGATGGAGACAGCAGCAATGGGAGGCCGTACAGGGACCCATGACAGATTACGGGCCTGGCAGCAGCATGAGGAGGCGGTACAGGGGCCCATGGCAGATTACAGGCCTGGCAGCAGCAATGGGAGGCCCGTAATCTGCCAGCACCCTATGACAAAATGGAACCCACCAGCAGTGTGAGGAGACCTGAAAGTGGCACATGACACAGTGTGGCGATGGAGACAGCAGCAATAGGAGGCCGTACAGGGACCCATGAGACACTCTGGACCTGGCAGCAGCATGAGGAGGTGGTATGGGGGCCCATGGCAGATTACGGGCCTGGCAGCAGCAATGGGAGGCCCGTAATCTGCCAGCACCCTATGACAAAATGGAACCCACCAGCAGTGTGAGGAGACCTGAAAGTGGCACATGGCACAGTGTTGCGATGGAGACAGCAGCAATGGGAGGCCGTACAGGGACCCATGAGACACTCTGGACCTGGCAGCAGCCAGAGGAGGCGGTACGGGGGCCCATGGCAGATTACGGGCCTGGCAGCAGCAATGGGAGGCCCGTAATCTGCCAGCACCCTATGACAAAATGGAACCCACCAGCAGTGTGAGGAGACCTGAAAGTGGCACATGGCAGAGTGTGGCGATGGAGACAGCAGCAATGGGAGGCCGTACAGGGACCCATGACAGATTACGGGCCTGGCAGCAGCATGAGGAGGCGGTACAGGGGCCCATGGCAGATTACGGGCCTGGCAGCAGCAATGGGAGGCCCGTAATCTGCCAGCACCCTATGACAAAATGGAACCCACCAGCAGTGTGAGGAGACCTGAAAGTGGCACATGACACAGTGTGGCGATTGAGACAGCAGCAATGGGAGGCCGTACAGCGACCCATGAGACATTCTGGACCTGGCAGCAGCATGAGGAGGCGGTACGGGGGCCCATGGCAGATTACGGGCCTGGCAGCAGCAATGGGAGGCCCGTAATCTGCCAGCACCCTATGACAAAATGGAACCCACCAGCAGTGTGAGGAGACCTGAAAGTGGCACATGACACAGTGTGGCGATGGAGACAGCAGCAATAGGAGGCCGTACAGGGACCCATGAGACACTCTGGACCTGGCAGCAGCATGAGGAGGCAGTACAGGGGCCCATGGCAGATTACGGGCCTGGCAGCAGCAATGGGAGGCCCGTAATCTGCCAGCACCCTATGACAAAATGGAACCCACCAGCAGTGTGAGGAGACCTGAAAGTGGCACATGACACAGTGTTGCGATGGAGACAGCAGAAATAGGAGGCCGTACAGGGACCCATGAGACACTCTGGACCTGGCAGTAGCATGAGGAGGCGGTACGGGGGCCCATGGCAGATTACGGGCCTGGAAGCAGCAATGGGAGGCCCATAATCTGCCAGCACCCTATGACAAAATGGAACCCACCAGCAGTGTGAGGAGACCTGAAAGTGGCACATGACACAGTGTGGCGATGGAGACAGCAGCAATAGGAAGCCGTACAGGGACCCATGAGACACTCTGGACCTGGCAGCAGCATGAGGAGGCGGTACAGGGGCCCATGGCAGATTACGGGCCTGGCAGCAGCAATGGGAGGCCCGTAATCTGCCAGCACCCTATGACAAAATGGAACCCACCAGCAGTGTGAGGAGACCTGAAAGTAGCACATGGCACAGTGTTGCGATGGAGACAGCAGCAATGGGAGGCCGTACAGGGACCCATGAGACACTCTGGACCTGGCAGCAGCAAGAGGAGGCGGTACGGGGGCCCATGGCAGATTACGGGCCTGGCAGCAGCAATGGGAGGCCCGTAATCTGCCAGCACCCTATGACAAAATGGAACCCACCAGCAGTGTGAGGAGACCTGAAAGTGGCACATGACAGAGTGTGGCGATGGAGACAGCAGCAATGGGAGGCCGTACAGGGACCCATGACAGATTACGGGCCTGGCAGCAGCATGAGGAGGCGGTACAGGGGCCCATGGCAGATTACGGGCCTGGCAGCAGCAATGGGAGGCCCGTAATCTGCCAGCACCCTATGACAAAATGGAACCCACCAGCAGTGTGAGGAGACCTGAAAGTGGCACATGACACAGTGTGGCGATGGAGACAGCAGCAATAGGAGGCCGTACAGGGACCCATGAGACACTCTGGACCTGGCAGCAGCATGAGGAGGCGGTACGGGGGCCCATGGCAGATTACGGGCCTGGCAGCAGCAATGGGAGGCCCGTAATCTGCCAGCACCCTATGACAAAATGGAACCCACCAGCAGTGTGAGGAGACCTGAAAGTGGCACATGACACAGTGTGGCGATGGAGACAGCAGCAATAGGAGGCCGTACAGGGACCCATGAGACACTCTGGACCTGGCAGCAGCATGAGGAGGCGGTATGGGGGCCCATGGCAGATTACGGGCCTGGCAGCAGCAATGGGAGGCCCGTAATCTGCCAGCACCCTATGACAAAATGGAACCCACCAGCAGTGTGAGGAGACCTGAAAGTGGCACATGGCACAGTGTTGCGATGGAGACTGCAGCAATGGACCTGGCAGCAGCAAGAGGAGGCGGTACGGGGGCCCATGGCAGATTACGGGCCTGGCAGCAGCAATGGGAGGCCCGTAATCTGCCAGCACCCTATGACAAAATGGAACCCACCAGCAGTGTGAGGAGACCTGAAAGTGGCACATGGCAGAGTGTGGCGATGGAGACAGCAGCAATGGGAGGCCGTACAGGGACCCATGACAGATTACGGGCCTGGCAGCAGCATGAGGAGGCGGTACAGGGGCCCATGGCAGATTACGGGCCTGGCAACAGCAATGGGAGGCCCGTAATCTGCCAGCACCCTATGACAAAATGGAACCCACCAGCAGTGTGAGGAGACCTGAAAGTGGCACATGGCAGAGTGTGGCGATGGAGACATGGGCCCCCTGGCCACGCTTGACTTTCTGGCCACATAGTCGACATACGGCTACGTTTACTTCCTCGGGCGGCTTGACGAAAAATTGCCACACCGCCGAGTAGGAAACTTTGCCCCCGCTACTCCTCACTGGCTGACTGCTACTTCCTCCGTGCACACCGGCACCACTACTGGCCGTGGTGGTAGGCTGCAGTGGAGCTGGTGCTCTACTCCGTGGCCGTTTGCCTCCACTGAGACTGCTGCGACCCTGCTGCCTCCTGGGCAACCCACCGACTGTTTTGCTCGCTGCCAAGCTGGCACCCTCTTCTCCTGATGATGCGGAAGCAATAGCCTGATGACGACGAGGCTGCCAAGTGCGATCAGCCTCATCATCATCAATTAGGGTCTCCGCCTCACTACTAGCCCCCTCGGCTGCGTGTGGGTCAGGAGACAGACCTGTCTCTAGACCGGCTACCGAGCCACTCTCCTCGCCAGTACTTCTTCGCCTGGCTGCTGAAGAGGCGGATGTCTCCCCCCGTTCCTGACCGCCCTCTGTTAACTCTTCCTCACTGTACAGTAGGGCTGAGCCCACAGCATGTGATACTTCGCTTGGTGAGGGAACACCAAAGGACAGGGGCAGGTAGAGGACACGTGATTTCAGTGGGCTTGCTCCCGGGCCATGCCAACTAACGGTTGTGTCTGACGTACCCACCGACCGTTGGCTGTAGGTGTCAGAGGTGACCTGGGAAGAGGAAGACGACCGAGCCAACCAATCGATGACGGCAGGGTTGTCGGTGGAGACACGACCGCTGGATGACACCGGAAGCACTGGCCTCTGGCTGCGACTAGTGCTGCCTCGACCCCTTCCTCTGCTGCCACATCTGCTCGCTCCTAAAACATGGCCTCCTCTGACACTCCTCTGCGTGTTGTCTGACATACTCTTTAATTCAACAATTCTGTGTCCCTGAGTAACGATTCTGTGTCTGTCCCTGAGTAACAGTTCTGTGTCTGTCCCTGAGTAACAGTTCTGTGTCCCTGAGTAACAATTCTGTGTCCCTGAGTAACAGTTCTGTGTCCCTGAGTAACAGTTCTGTGTCCCTGAGTAACAATTCTGTGTCCCTGAGTAACAGTTCTGTGTCCCTCAGTAACAATTCTGTGTCCCTCAGTAACAATTCTGTGTCCCTCAGTAACAATTCTGTGTCTGTCCCTGAGTAACAATTCTGTGTCCCTCAGTAACAATTCTGTGTCCCTGAGTAACAATTCTGTGTCCCTGAGTAACAGTTCTGTGTCCCTGAGTAACAATTCTGTGTCCCTCAGTAACAATTCTGTGTCCCTTAGTAACAATTCTGTGTCTGTCCCTGAGTAACAATTCTGTGTCCCTCAGTAACAATTCTGTGTCCCTCAGTAACAATTCTGTGTCTGTCCCTGAGTAACAATTCTGTGTCCCTGAGTAACAGTTCTGTGTCCCTGAGTAACAATTCTGTGTCCCTGAGTAACAGTTCTGTGTCCCTGAGTAACAATATAGTGTCCCTGAGTAACAATTCTGTGTCCCTCAGTAACAATTCTGTGTCCCTTAGTAACAATTCTGTGTCTGTCCCTGAGTAACAATTCTGTGTCCCTCAGTAACAATTCTGTGTCCCTCAGTAACAATTCTGTGTCTGTCCCTGAGTAACAATTCTGTGTCCCTGAGTAACAGTTCTGTGTCCCTGAGTAACAATTCTGTGTCCCTGAGTAACAGTTCTGTGTCCCTGAGTAACAATATAGTGTCCCTGAGTAACAATTCTGTGTCCCTGAGTAACAATTCTGTGTCCCTGAGTAACAGTTCTGTGTCCCTGAGTAACAATATAGTGTCCCTCAGTAACAATTCTGTGTCCCTCAGTAACAATTCTGTGTCCCTGAGTAACAATTCTGTGTCCCTCAGTAACAATTCTGTGTCCCTGAGTAACAGTTCTGTGTCCCTGAGTAACAATATAGTGTCCCTCAGTAACAATTCTGTGTCCCTCAGTAACAATTCTGTGTCCCTGAGTAACAATTCTGTGTCCCTCAGTAACAATTCTGTGTCCCTCAGTAACAATTCTGTGTCCCTCAGTAACAATTTTGTGTCTGTCCCTGAGTAACAATTCTGTGTCCCTGAGTAACAGTTCTGTGTCCCTGAGTAACAATTCTGTGTCCCTTAGTAACAGTTCTGTGTCCCTGAGTAACAGTTCTGTGTCCCTGAGTAACAATTCTGTGTCCCTCAGTAACAATTCTGTGTCCCTCAGTAACAATTCTGTGTCCCTCAGTAACAATTCTGTGTCTGTCCCTGAGTAACAATTCTGTGTCCCTGAGTAACAGTTTTGTGTCCCTGAGTAACAATTCTGTGTCCCTGAGAAACAGTTCTGTGTCCCTGAGTAACAGTTCTGTGTCCCTGAGTAACAATTCTGTGTCCCTGAGTAACAGTTCTGTGTCCCTGAGTAACAATTCTGTGTCCCTCAGTAACAATTCTGTGTCCCTCAGTAACAATTCTGTGTCCCTCAATAACAATTCTGTGTCTGTCCCTGAGTAACAATTCTGTGTCCCTGAGTAACAATTCTGTGTCCCTCAGTAACAATTCTGTGTCCCTCAGTAACAATTCTGTGTCTGTCCCTGAGTAACAATTCTGTGTCCCTGAGTAACAGTTCTGTGTCCCTGAGTAACAATTCTGTGTCCCTGAGTAACAGTTCTGTGTCCCTGAGTAACAGTTCTGTGTCCCTCAGTAACAATTCTGTGTCCCTGAGTAACAGTTCTGTGTCCCTGAGTAACAATTCTGTGTCCCTGAGTAACAATTCTGTGTCCCTCAGTAACAATTCTGTGTCCCTCAGTAACAATTCTGTGTCTGTCCCTGAGTAACAATTCTGTGTCCCTCAGTAACAATTCTGTGTCCCTCAGTAACAATTCTGTGTCTGTCCCTGAGTAACAATTCTGTGTCCCTGAGTAACAGTTCTCTGTCCCTGAGTAACAATTCTGTGTCCCTGAGTAACAATTCTGTGTCCCTCAGTAACAATTCTGTGTCCCTCAGTAACAATTCTGTGTCTGTCCCTGAGTAACAATTCTGTGTCCCTCAGTAACAATTCTGTGTCCCTCAGTAACAATTCTGTGTCTGCCCTGAGTAACAATTCTGTGTCTGTCCCTTAGTAACAATTCTGTGTCCCTGAGTAACAATTCTGTGTCCCTGAGTAACAGTTCTGTGTCCCTGAGTAACAATTCTGTGTCCCTGAGTAACAGTTCTGTGTCCCTGAGTAACAGTTCTGTGTCCCTGAGTAACAATTCTGTGTCCCTGAGTAACAATTCTGTGTCCCTCAGTAACAATTCTGTGTCCCTCAGTAACAATTCTATGTCCCTCAGTAACAATTCTGTGTCTGTCCCTGAGTAACAATTCTGTGTCCCTGAGTAACAGTTCTGTGTCCCTGAGTAACAATTCTGTGTCCCTGAGTAACAATTCTGTGTCCCTCAGTAACAATTCTGTGTCCCTCAGTAACAATTCTGTGTCTGTCCCTGAGTAACAATTCTGTGTCCCTGAGTAACAATTCTGTGTCCCTCAGTAACAATTCTGTGTCCCTGAGTAACAATTCTGTGTCCCTCAGTAACAATTCTGTGTCCCTCAGTAACAATTCTGTGTCTGTCCCTGAGTAACAATTCTGTGTCCTTGAGTAACAGTTCTCTGTCCCTGAGTAACAATTCTGTGTCCCTCAGTAACAATTCTGTGTCCCTCAGTAACAATTCTGTGTCCCTCAGTAACAATTCTGTGTCTGTCCCTGAGTAACAATTCTGTGTCCCTCAGTAACAATTCTGTGTCCCTCAGTAACAATTCTGTGTCTGTCCCTGAGTAACAATTCTGTGTCCCTGAGTAACAGTTCTGTGTCCCTGAGTAACAATTCTGTGTCCCTGAGTAACAGTTATGTGTCCCTGAGTAACAGTTCTGTGTCCCTGAGTAACAGTTCTGTGTCCCTGAGTAACAATTCTGTGTCCCTCAGTAACAATTCTGTGTCCCTCAGTAACAATTCTGTGTCTGTCCCTGAGTAACAATTCTGTGTCCCTGAGTAACAGTTCTGTGTCCCTGAGTAACAATTCTGTGTCCCTGAGTAACAATTCTGTGTCCCTGAGTAACAATTCTGTGTCCCTCAGTAACAATTCTTTGTCTGTCCCTGAGTAACAATTCTGTGTCCCTGAGTAACAATTCTGTGTCCCTCAGTAACAATTCTGTGTCCCTGAGTAACAATTCTGTGTCCCTGAGTAACAATTCTGTGTCCCTCAGTAACAATTCTGTGTCCCTCAGTAACAATTCTGTGTCTGTCCCTGAGTAACAATTCTGTGTCCCTCAGTAACAATTCTGTGTCCCTCTGTAACAATTCTGTGTCTGTCCCTGAGTAACAATTCTGTGTCCCTGAGTAACAGTTCTGTGTCCCTGAGTAACAATTCTGTGTCCCTGAGTAACAATTCTGTGTCCCTCAGTAACAATTCTGTGTCCCTCAGTAACAATTCTGTGTCCCTCTGTAACAATTCTGTGTCTGTCCCTGAGTAACAATTCTGTGTCCCTCAGTAACAATTCTGTGTCCCTCAGTAACAATTCTGTGTCTGTCCCTGAGTAACAGTTCTGTGTCCCTGAGTAACAGTTCTGTGTCCCTGAGTAACAGTTCTGTGTCCCTCAGTAACAATTCTGTGTCTGTCCCTGAGTAACAATTCTGTGTCCCTCAGTAACAATTCTGTGTCCCTCAGTAACAATTCTGTGTCCCTCAGTAACAATTCTGTGTCTGTCCCTGAGTAACAATTCTGTGTCCCTGAGTAACAATTCTGTGTCCCTCAGTAACAATTCTGTGTCCCTCAGTAACAATTCTGTGTCTGTCCCTGAGTAACAATTCTGTGTCCTTGAGTAACAGTTCTGTGTCCCTGAGTAACAATTCTGTGTCCCTGAGTAACAGTTCTGTGTCCCTGAGTAACAGTTCTGTGTCCCTCAGTAACAATTCTGTGTCCCTGAGTAACAGTTCTGTGTCCCTGAGTAACAATTCTGTGTCCCTGAGTAACAATTCTGTGTCCCTCAGTAACAATTCTGTGTCCCTCAGTAACAATTCTGTGTCTGTCCCTGAGTAACAATTCTGTGTCCCTCAGTAACAATTCTGTGTCCCTCAGTAACAATTCTGTGTCTGTCCCTGAGTAACAATTCTGTGTCCCTGAGTAACAGTTCTCTGTCCCTGAGTAACAATTCTGTGTCCCTGAGTAACAATTCTGTGTCCCTCAGTAACAATTCTGTGTCCCTCAGTAACAATTCTGTGTCTGTCCCTGAGTAACAATTCTGTGTCCCTCAGTAACAATTCTGTGTCCCTCAGTAACAATTCTGTGTCTGCCCTGAGTAACAATTCTGTGTCTGTCCCTTAGTAACAATTCTGTGTCCCTGAGTAACAATTCTGTGTCCCTGAGTAACAGTTCTGTGTCCCTGAGTAACAATTCTGTGTCCCTGAGTAACAGTTCTGTGTCCCTGAGTAACAGTTCTGTGTCCCTGAGTAACAATTCTGTGTCCCTCAGTAACAATTCTGTGTCCCTCAGTAACAATTCTATGTCCCTCAGTAACAATTCTGTGTCTGTCCCTGAGTAACAATTCTGTGTCCCTGAGTAACAGTTCTGTGTCCCTGAGTAACAATTCTGTGTCCCTGAGTAACAATTCTGTGTCCCTCAGTAACAATTCTGTGTCCCTCAGTAACAATTCTGTGTCCCTCAGTAACAATTCTGTGTCTGTCCCTGAGTAACAATTCTGTGTCCCTGAGTAACAATTCTGTGTCCCTCAGTAACAATTCTGTGTCCCTGAGTAACAATTCTGTGTCCCTCAGTAACAATTCTGTGTCCCTCAGTAACAATTCTGTGTCTGTCCCTGAGTAACAATTCTGTGTCCTTGAGTAACAGTTCTCTGTCCCTGAGTAACAATTCTGTGTCCCTCAGTAACAATTCTGTGTCCCTCAGTAACAATTCTGTGTCCCTCAGTAACAATTCTGTGTCTGTCCCTGAGTAACAATTCTGTGTCCCTCAGTAACAATTCTGTGTCCCTCAGTAACAATTCTGTGTCTGTCCCTGAGTAACAATTCTGTGTCCCTGAGTAACAGTTCTGTGTCCCTGAGTAACAATTCTGTGTCCCTGAGTAACAGTTATGTGTCCCTGAGTAACAGTTCTGTGTCCCTGAGTAACAGTTCTGTGTCCCTGAGTAACAATTCTGTGTCCCTCAGTAACAATTCTGTGTCCCTCAGTAACAATTCTGTGTCTGTCCCTGAGTAACAATTCTGTGTCCCTGAGTAACAGTTCTGTGTCCCTGAGTAACAATTCTGTGTCCCTGAGTAACAATTCTGTGTCCCTGAGTAACAATTCTGTGTCCCTCAGTAACAATTCTGTGTCCCTCAGTAACAATTCTTTGTCTGTCCCTGAGTAACAATTCTGTGTCCCTGAGTAACAATTCTGTGTCCCTCAGTAACAATTCTGTGTCCCTGAGTAACAATTCTGTGTCCCTCAGTAACAATTCTGTGTCCCTCAGTAACAATTCTGTGTCTGTCCCTGAGTAACAATTCTGTGTCCCTCAGTAACAATTCTGTGTCCCTCTGTAACAATTCTGTGTCTGTCCCTGAGTAACAATTCTGTGTCCCTGAGTAACAGTTCTGTGTCCCTGAGTAACAATTCTGTGTCCCTGAGTAACAATTCTGTGTCCCTCAGTAACAATTCTGTGTCCCTCAGTAACAATTCTGTGTCCCTCTGTAACAATTCTGTGTCTGTCCCTGAGTAACAATTCTGTGTCCCTCAGTAACAATTCTGTGTCCCTCAGTAACAATTCTGTGTCTGTCCCTGAGTAACAGTTCTGTGTCCCTGAGTAACAGTTCTGTGTCCCTGAGTAACAGTTCTGTGTCCCTCAGTAACAATTCTGTGTCTGTCCCTGAGTAACAATTCTGTGTCCCTCAGTAACAATTCTGTGTCCCTCAGTAACAATTCTGTGTCCCTCAGTAACAATTCTGTGTCTGTCCCTGATTAACAATTCTGTGTCCCTGAGTAACAGTTATGTGTCCCTGAGTAAGAATTCTGTGTCCCTGAGTAACAATTCTGTGTCCCTAAGTAACGATTCTGTGTCCCTAAAGTATCTGTGGCCCTAACTCTGTCCCTAATACAGAGAGGTCTGTCTCTCTTGAATGACCGGAGGCAAATGGAGAATTGTAAGATGGCCGCAATTTATAGCTCCACCATTACACAGTGCTGGCTGGCTGGCTGCTGATTGGCTAATGCGATCACATGTCATGAATGAATGCATTATGGGTCAGCGCGCCTTGTCTGCGCGCCTTCCCAGAGATCCCCGCTCCGTCGCCACACATGTCGTCGCCATTTTTGTAAAAATTTCGATTCGCGCATCCGAAGTCTGCTAATTTTCGGATTCGGCGCGAAAAATCGAATTTTTCCTAATATTCGAAACGAATTCCACTTCGCCAAGTTCGATTCGCTCATCTCTAGCTGTAATGATGCCGTTTTTCTTTTTCGGGTTTGTTGCCATATATACTGTGGAGAGGTGAGGAATATTGAGTTTAGGGATTTTGGATGAGGCAAAGTGAGTCTCCTGTAGGAATACGATGTCAGGTTGAATGGAGCGGATTTCTCTTGAGAGCAAGGACCTTTTGAAAGGGGAGTTGAGACCTCAGACATTAAGCGAAGATATAGTTATCATTTTGTTGATTGTAGATGGTTTGGATTCCGTAGCTGTATTGTTTCATTTCCATATGACAGAGGTGATGGCCGCCAGGTACTGTATGTGGCTTTGTGAGTATGGGTTTGTCTTTGTTGTGGATTGAGTGTTCAATTGTGTGGAGGGGGTTGGTGAGAGGGTTGGTTCTAGCGACTGATGACTGGTAGTTTGGGGTATGAACAAGGGTAAAAACAGGGGTAAAAAAGACTTGCAAACAACGCAAGTAACATCTGCTACTGTGAAAAGTGGAGGCACGAGAAAGCATGACTCTTTCGAGAGCTCATGCTTAAGACAAACTTGGACGATCAACATATTCGATCAGGGGCCGATTACCAGCTTGTGTGGTAGAGAGTAAGGCCCAGGGAATTGGGGTTGGAGGTATCATGCTTGAGCGTAGGTCATGACCATTCTGCTTCCATCTGTTGCGGCCGATTGGATGCTGGTTGATGGGAGTCTGCTGGGATGATATTTCACGATTTCAGCAATTCGATGCCTGCTTCTAGGGATTTAATTGTGTAAAATCTGCCTTGGTGTTTGATATTCAACTTCGTAGGGAAGCCCCATTGATATCCGTTTCCATGATTTCGTAAAGCTTTAATTATTCTGATGAGCTTCTTACGGTTGAAGTGTGGTTTTGGATAGGTCTGCGAACAATTTGATGTTTGCTTGGGCTGGAGGAATGGAGGTCGAATTTCTTGCTGCCATCATTATTCTTTCCTTCACGTGGAAAAAGCATATGCGCGCCAATATGTCTCTGGGGACCGTCGCTGGTAGAAATGACATTTTGGGGATTCGGTGTGCTCGATCTATAGCCAATTCTACATCTGTGAGGGTAGGGATGAGAGTTTTCATATATTGTTGTATGTATGGGACTATGGCGTCTGTGGTGATGGACTCTGGGATCCCACGGAATTTAATATTGTTTCACCTGGAGCGATCTTCTAAGTCTGCCAATTTGAGATTGATTTGTTCGATGTCTGGCTCATGGTCTGTGTGTCCATCTATGAGGTCGTTATGTGAGGTACACATTTCTCCTAGTTTATTTTCGATATGGCGGATGCGTTTTCCTTGATTTTGGACCGTATTTGAAATTTGAGATAATGATGCTGTCAGGTCATTATGTAGTGTTTGTCACAAGGAAAGGAACATGTTTTTCATGGAAATCTCTGTGATAGGTTGGTCAGAAGCAGAATAGGATTCGATTAAAGATGGAGCTAGAGATGAGCGAAGAAATGAAAAATTCGATTCGACTGATTCGGCGAATTCGTGGACAATATTCGATTCGAGTCGAATAAATTCGCTGTGAATTTAACTTAAAAAAGGGTGTTTCTAGGCTTCAGAGAGACTTAATATTAGTGCAGAACACTGTACCTTTAATTTAAATGCCCTTGGAGTCTGCTGGGGAAGAGAAATAATACTGTCAGTCAGTATGACATGCAGATGAGTGCCGTCGATCTTAGAATCACCGCACACTTCACTCATTTGGGCAGTCACGGGGCCAAAACCAGAGTGTGGAGCCACAGTGTGGCGGTGGAGGCAGCAGCAATGGGAGGCCATACAGCACCCTATGACAAAAATGGAAACCACCAGCAGTGTGAGGAGACCTGAAAGTGGCACATGGCAGAGTGTGGCGATAGAGACAGCAGCAATGGGAGGCCGTACAGGGACCCATGACACACTCTGGACCTGGCAGCAGCATGAGGAGGCGGTACAGGGGCCCATGACAGATTACGGGCCTGGCAGCAGCATGAGGAGTCGGTACAGGGGCCCATGGCAGATTACGGGCCTGGCAGCAGCAATGGGAGGCCGTACAGGGACCCATGACACACTCTGGACCTGGCAGCAGCATGGGGAGGCGGTACAGGGGCCCATGACAGATTACGGGCCTGGCAGCAGCATGAGGAGTCGGTACGGGGGCCCATGACACACTCTGGACCTGGCAGCAGCATGAGGAGGCGGTACAGGGGCGCATGACAGATTACGAGCCTGGCAGCAGCAACTTGGACAGGAGGACGTTCAGCTTCTGCACCGTCGGGTGCGTGCTCGCAAACTGTTGTCTCTTGGAAACGGATTCCAAGAAAGACTGCTGACGGAATCCGTGAAGAGGAGTAGCAGGAGAAGGAGCATCTGAACGAGCGGAATATGCCAACAAGCGACAACAGTGGCCCATGACAGATTACGGGCCTGGCAGCAGCATGAGGAGTCGGTACGGGGGCCCATGGCAGATTACGGGCCTGGCAGCAGCTATGGGAGGCCCGTAATCTGCCAGCACCCTATGACAAAAAATGGAACCCACCAGCAGTGTGAGGAGACCTGAAAGTGGCACATGGCAGAGTGTGGCGATGGAGACAGCAGCAATGGGAGGCCGTACAGGGACCCATGAGAGACTCTGGACCTGGCAGCAGCATGAGGAGGCGGTATAGGGGCCCATGGCAGATTAGGGGCCTGGCAGCAGCTATGGGAGGCCCGTAATCTGCCAGCACCCTATGACAAAAAATGGAACACACCAGCAGTGTGAGGAGACCTGAAAGTGGCACATGGCAGAGTGTGGCGATGGAGGCAGCAGCAATGGGAGGCCGTACAGGGACCCATGAGAGACTCTGGACTTGGCAGCAGCATGAGGAGGCGGTATAGGGGCCCATGGCAGATTAGGGGCCTGGCAGCAGCTATGGGAGGCCCGTAATCTGCCAGCACCCTATGACAAAAAATGGAACACACCAGCAGTGTGAGGAGACCTGAAAGTGGCACATGTTTGGGGCATGATTCATGGCGGATTTAGTCAGTTGTGTCAGGAACTGGTGGTTTGAAATCCAGACTAATCCACGCCTGATTCATTTTCACAAACGTCAGTCTCTCCACACTTTGGGTGGACAGTCGTGTCCTCCGCGGAGTTGCAATACCTCCTGCCGCACTAAACACGCGCTCCGATGCCACGCTACTGGCCGGGCATGACAGCCTTTCAAGGGCAAATTCAGCTAGTTGGGGCCAAAGGTCAAGTTTCGTTGCCCAGTAGTCAAGGGGATTGTCTACCTCGGTTGGCAGGGTGCTGTCCAAGTAGGCCTAAGCCTGTTGTTTGAGGTCCTGCTCCAGGTCCACCTGATGCTGCTGCTGCTGCTGCGGCTGGTTAGTAGTTTCCTCACTGCGCTGGTGAAGAAAGCTACTCATCATCGACTGCAGACTGAGGCAGCCGCTGCTGGTGGAGCTGCCACTGCTCCTACCACCCCACCCCTCCCCTGCTGCCATGGCAGCGGAACACGAGCGCACAGGGCCCACAGTGTCTGAGGATGGACGTTGGCGCAGACAGGCAGAGACCAGCTGACTACATAGGTGTTTTTTATAGTACGTTATTTTGGCCTCCCTCTCAGCAGGTGTGAAAAAGGCCACCATTTTTGAACGGTAGCGAGGGTCCAACAAGGTGGACAGCCAAAAGTCATCCCTCTGTCTGATGGTTATTATTCGGCTGTCGCTACGCAAGCAACCGAGCATGCTATGGGCCATTTGTGCCAAGGAATGCGAGGGACTCCCTGCCTCCATCTCCACAGCATACTGCCACGGTGCGTCTAGGTCCTCTGTCTCCTCTTCCTCCTCCTCTACCAGATGCTCCTGCTCCTCCACTCCTGTCCGCTGAGTGGAAAAACCACCCATTTCACTCAATAATTCCTGAGCACCAATGTCCTCCTCTACCTCCTCCTCTTCTTCCAGTCCTGCCCCCACAGGGGCCATGTGGCGTTGAGATCTGTGCGCCACGTCTACCGCACCCTGACCAGCCATTGTTAACAGCATTTGTTCCAGGACGTGCAACAGAGGAATGACGTCGTTCATCCCATAGTCCTGCCGACTCACGAATAGCGTGGCCTCCTCAAAGGGCCTGAGCAAGCGCAGGTGTCACGCATGAGCTGCCAATGGCTGACATCTAAGTTACACAGGGAGTACCTTTATCTGCTTTTAACATCAGGAAATCTGTGATGGCCTTTTGCTGTTCGTAAAGGCGGTCTAACATATGTAGGGTTGAATTCCACCTTGTTGCAACGTCACAGCATGAGGAGTCGGTATAGGGGCCCATGGCAGATTAGGGGCCTGGCAGCAGTTATGGGAGGCCCATAATCTGCCAGCACCCTATGACAAAAAATGGAACACACCAGCAGTGTGAGGAGACCTGAAAGTGGCACATGGCAGAGTGTGGCGATGGAGACAGCAGCAATGGGAGGCCGTACAGGGACCCATGAGAGACTCTGGACCTGGCAGCAGCATGAGGAGGCGGTATATAGGGGCCTACGGCAGATTAGGGGCCTGGCAGCAGCTATAGGAGGCCCGTAATCTGCCAGCACCCTATGTCAAAAAATTCAACACACCAGCAGTGTGTGAGGAGACCTGAAAGTGGCACATGGCAGAGTGTGGCGATGGAGACAGCAGCAATGGGAGGCCGTACAGGGACCCATGACAGACTCTGGACTTGGCAGCAGCATGAGGAGGCGGTATATAGGGGCTTATGGCAGATTAGGGGCCTGGCAGCAGCTATAGGAGGCCCGTAATCTGCCAGCACCCTATGTCAAAAAATTCAACACACCAGCAGTGTGAGGAGACCTGAAAGTGGCACATGGCAGAGTGTGGCGATGGAGACAGCAGCAATGGGAGGCCGTACAGGGACCCATGACAGACTCTGAACTTGGCAGCAGCATGAGGAGGCGTTATATAGGGGCCCATGGCAGATTAGGGGCCTGGCAGCAGCTATGTGAGGCCCGTAATCTGCCTGCACCCTATGTCAAAAAATTTAACACACCAGCAGTGTGAAGAGACCTGAAAGTGGCACATGGCAGCAGAGTGTGGCGATGGAGACAGCAGCAATGGGAGGCCGTACAGGGACCATGACAGACTCTGGACTTGGCAGCAGCATGAGGAGGCGGTATATAGGGGCCCATGGCAGATTAGGGGCCTGGCAGCAGCTATGTGAGGCCCGTTATCTTGCAGCACCCTATGTCAAAAAATTTAACACACCAGCAGTGTGAAGAGACCTGAAAGTGGCACATGGCAGCAGAGTGTGGCGATGGAGACAGCAGCAATGGGAGGCCGTACAGGGACCCATGAGAGACTCTGGACCTGGCAGCAGCAGGAGGAGGCGGTATATAGGGGCCCATGGCAGATTAGGGGCCTGGCAGCAGCTATGTGAGGCCCGTAATCTGCCTGCACCCTATGTCAAAAAATTTAACACACCAGCAGTGTGAAGAGACCTGAAAGTGGCACATGGCAGCAGAGTGTGGCGATGGAGACAGCAGCAATGGGAGGCCGTACAGGGACCCATGACAGACTCTGAACTTGGCAGCAGCATGAGGAGGCGGTATATAGGGGCCCATGGCAGATTAGGGGCCTGGCAGCAGCTATAGGAGGCCCGTAATCTGCCAGCACCCTATGTCAAAAAATTTAACACACCAGCAGTGTGAAGAGACCTGAAAGTGGCACATGGCAGCAGAGTGTGGCGATGGAGACAGCAGCAATGGGAGGCCGTACAGGGACCATGACAGACTCTGGACTTGGCAGCAGCATGAGGAGGCGGTATATAGGGGCCCATGGCAGATTAGGGGCCTGGCAGCAGCTATGTGAGGCCCGTTATCTTGCAGCACCCTATGTCAAAAAATTTAACACACCAGCAGTGTGAAGAGACCTGAAAGTGGCACATGGCAGCAGAGTGTGGCGATGGAGACAGCAGCAATGGGAGGCCGTACAGGGACCCATGAGAGACTCTGGACCTGGCAGCAGCAGGAGGAGGCGGTATATAGGGGCCCATGGCAGATTAGGGGCCTGGCAGCAGCTATGTGAGGCCCGTAATCTGCCTGCACCCTATGTCAAAAAATTTAACACACCAGCAGTGTGAAGAGACCTGAAAGTGGCACATGGCAGCAGAGTGTGGCGATGGAGACAGCAGCAATGGGAGGCCGTACAGGGACCATGACAGACTCTGGACTTGGCAGCAGCATGAGGAGGCGGTATATAGGGGCCCATGGCAGATTAGGGGCCTGGCAGCAGCTATGTGAGGCCCGTTATCTTGCAGCACCCTATGTCAAAAAATTTAACACACCAGCAGTGTGAAGAGACCTGAAAGTGGCACATGGCAGCAGAGTGTGGCGATGGAGACAGCAGCAATGGGAGGCCGTACAGGGACCCATGAGAGACTCTGGACCTGGCAGCAGCATGAGGAGGCGGTATATTGGGGCCCATGGCAGATTAGGGGCCTGGCAGCAGCTATGTGAGGCCCGTTATCTTGCAGCACCCTATGTCAAAAAATTTTACACACCAGCAGTGTGAAGAGACCTGAAAGTGGCACATGGCAGCAGAGTGTGGCGATGGAGACAGCAGCAATGGGAGGCCGTACAGGGACCCATGAGAGACTCTGGACCTGGCAGCAGCAGGAGGAGGTGGTATATAGGGGCCCATGGCAGATTAGGGGCCTGGCAGCAGCTATGTGAGGCCCGTTATCTTGCAGCACCCTATGTCAAAAAATTTAACACACCAGCAGTGTGAAGAGACCTGAAAGTGGCACATGGCAGCAGAGTGTGGCGATGGAGACAGCAGCAATGGGAGGCCGTACAGGGACCCATGACAGACTCTGAACTTGGCAGCAGCATGAGGAGGCGTTATATAGGGGCCCATGGCAGATTAGGGGCCTGGCAGCAGCTATGTGAGGCCCGTAATCTGCCTGCACCCTATGTCAAAAAATTTAACACACCAGCAGTGTGAAGAGACCTGAAAGTGGCACATGGCAGCAGAGTGTGGCGATGGAGACAGCAGCAATGGGAGGCCGTACAGGGACCATGACAGACTCTGGACTTGGCAGCAGCATGAGGAGGCGGTATATAGGGGCCCATGGCAGATTAGGGGCCTGGCAGCAGCTATGTGAGGCCCGTTATCTTGCAGCACCCTATGTCAAAAAATTTTACACACCAGCAGTGTGAAGAGACCTGAAAGTGGCACATGGCAGCAGAGTGTGGCGATGGAGACAGCAGCAATGGGAGGCCGTACAGGGACCCATGAGAGACTCTGGACCTGGCAGCAGCAGGAGGAGGTGGTATATAGGGGCCCATGGCAGATTAGGGGCCTGGCAGCAGCTATGTGAGGCCCGTAATCTGCCTGCACCCTATGTCAAAAAATTTAACACACCAGCAGTGTGAAGAGACCTGAAAGTGGCACATGGCAGCAGAGTGTGGCGATGGAGACAGCAGCAATGGGAGGCCGTACAGGGACCATGACAGACTCTGGACTTGGCAGCAGCATGAGGAGGCGGTATATAGGGGCCCATGGCAGATTAGGGGCCTGGCAGCAGCTATAGGAGGCCCGTAATCTGCCAGCACCCTATGTCAAAAAATTTAACACACCAGCAGTGTGAAGAGACCTGAAAGTGGCACATGGCAGCAGAGTGTGGCGATGGAGACAGCAGCAATGGGAGGCCGTACAGGGACCCATGAGAGACTCTGGACCTGGCAGCAGCATGAGGAGGCGGTATATTGGGGCCCATGGCAGATTAGGGGCCTGGCAGCAGCTATGTGAGGCCCGTTATCTTGCAGCACCCTATGTCAAAAAATTTTACACACCAGCAGTGTGAAGAGACCTGAAAGTGGCACATGGCAGCAGAGTGTGGCGATGGAGACAGCAGCAATGGGAGGCCGTACAGGGACCCATGAGAGACTCTGGACCTGGCAGCAGCAGGAGGAGGTGGTATATAGGGGCCCATGGCAGATTAGGGGCCTGGCAGCAGCTATGTGAGGCCCGTTATCTTGCAGCACCCTATGTCAAAAAATTTAACACACCAGCAGTGTGAAGAGACCTGAAAGTGGCACATGGCAGCAGAGTGTGGCGATGGAGACAGCAGCAATGGGAGGCCGTACAGGGACCCATGACAGACTCTGAACTTGGCAGCAGCATGAGGAGGCGTTATATAGGGGCCCATGGCAGATTAGGGGCCTGGCAGCAGCTATGTGAGGCCCGTAATCTGCCTGCACCCTATGTCAAAAAATTTAACACACCAGCAGTGTGAAGAGACCTGAAAGTGGCACATGGCAGCAGAGTGTGGCGATGGAGACAGCAGCAATGGGAGGCCGTACAGGGACCATGACAGACTCTGGACTTGGCAGCAGCATGAGGAGGCGGTATATAGGGGCCCATGGCAGATTAGGGGCCTGGCAGCAGCTATGTGAGGCCCGTTATCTTGCAGCACCCTATGTCAAAAAATTTAACACACCAGCAGTGTGAAGAGACCTGAAAGTGGCACATGGCAGCAGAGTGTGGCGATGGAGACAGCAGCAATGGGAGGCCGTACAGGGACCATGACAGACTCTGGACTTGGCAGCAGCATGAGGAGGCGGTATATAGGGGCCCATGGCAGATTAGGGGCCTGGCAGCAGCTATGTGAGGCCCGTTATCTTGCAGCACCCTATGTCAAAAAATTTTACACACCAGCAGTGTGAAGAGACCTGAAAGTGGCACATGGCAGCAGAGTGTGGCGATGGAGACAGCAGCAATGGGAGGCCGTACAGGGACCCATGAGAGACTCTGGACCTGGCAGCAGCAGGAGGAGGTGGTATATAGGGGCCCATGGCAGATTAGGGGCCTGGCAGCAGCTATGTGAGGCCCGTAATCTGCCTGCACCCTATGTCAAAAAATTTAACACACCAGCAGTGTGAAGAGACCTGAAAGTGGCACATGGCAGCAGAGTGTGGCGATGGAGACAGCAGCAATGGGAGGCCGTACAGGGACCATGACAGACTCTGGACTTGGCAGCAGCATGAGGAGGCGGTATATAGGGGCCCATGGCAGATTAGGGGCCTGGCAGCAGCTATAGGAGGCCCGTAATCTGCCAGCACCCTATGTCAAAAAATTTAACACACCAGCAGTGTGAAGAGACCTGAAAGTGGCACATGGCAGCAGAGTGTGGCGATGGAGACAGCAGCAATGGGAGGCCGTACAGGGACCCATGAGAGACTCTGGACCTGGCAGCAGCATGAGGAGGCGGTATATTGGGGCCCATGGCAGATTAGGGGCCTGGCAGCAGCTATGTGAGGCCCGTTATCTTGCAGCACCCTATGTCAAAAAATTTTACACACCAGCAGTGTGAAGAGACCTGAAAGTGGCACATGGCAGCAGAGTGTGGCGATGGAGACAGCAGCAATGGGAGGCCGTACAGGGACCCATGAGAGACTCTGGACCTGGCAGCAGCAGGAGGAGGTGGTATATAGGGGCCCATGGCAGATTAGGGGCCTGGCAGCAGCTATGTGAGGCCCGTTATCTTGCAGCACCCTATGTCAAAAAATTTAACACACCAGCAGTGTGAAGAGACCTGAAAGTGGCACATGGCAGCAGAGTGTGGCGATGGAGACAGCAGCAATGGGAGGCCGTACAGGGACCCATGACAGACTCTGAACTTGGCAGCAGCATGAGGAGGCGTTATATAGGGGCCCATGGCAGATTAGGGGCCTGGCAGCAGCTATGTGAGGCCCGTAATCTGCCTGCACCCTATGTCAAAAAATTTAACACACCAGCAGTGTGAAGAGACCTGAAAGTGGCACATGGCAGCAGAGTGTGGCGATGGAGACAGCAGCAATGGGAGGCCGTACAGGGACCATGACAGACTCTGGACTTGGCAGCAGCATGAGGAGGCGGTATATAGGGGCCCATGGCAGATTAGGGGCCTGGCAGCAGCTATGTGAGGCCCGTTATCTTGCAGCACCCTATGTCAAAAAATTTAACACACCAGCAGTGTGAAGAGACCTGAAAGTGGCACATGGCAGCAGAGTGTGGCGATGGAGACAGCAGCAATGGGAGGCCGTACAGGGACCATGACAGACTCTGGACTTGGCAGCAGCATGAGGAGGCGGTATATAGGGGCCCATGGCAGATTAGGGGCCTGGCAGCAGCTATGTGAGGCCCGTTATCTTGCAGCACCCTATGTCAAAAAATTTTACACACCAGCAGTGTGAAGAGACCTGAAAGTGGCACATGGCAGCAGAGTGTGGCGATGGAGACAGCAGCAATGGGAGGCCGTACAGGGACCCATGAGAGACTCTGGACCTGGCAGCAGCAGGAGGAGGTGGTATATAGGGGCCCATGGCAGATTAGGGGCCTGGCAGCAGCTATGTGAGGCCCGTTATCTTGCAGCACCCTATGTCAAAAAATTTAACACACCAGCAGTGTGAAGAGACCTGAAAGTGGCACATGGCAGCAGAGTGTGGCGATGGAGACAGCAGCAATGGGAGGCCGTACAGGGACCCATGACAGACTCTGAACTTGGCAGCAGCATGAGGAGGCGTTATATAGGGGCCCATGGCAGATTAGGGGCCTGGCAGCAGCTATGTGAGGCCCGTAATCTGCCTGCACCCTATGTCAAAAAATTTAACACACCAGCAGTGTGAAGAGACCTGAAAGTGGCACATGGCAGCAGAGTGTGGCGATGGAGACAGCAGCAATGGGAGGCCGTACAGGGACCATGACAGACTCTGGACTTGGCAGCAGCATGAGGAGGCGGTATATAGGGGCCCATGGCAGATTAGGGGCCTGGCAGCAGCTATGTGAGGCCCGTTATCTTGCAGCACCCTATGTCAAAAAATTTAACACACCAGCAGTGTGAAGAGACCTGAAAGTGGCACATGGCAGCAGAGTGTGGCGATGGAGACAGCAGCAATGGGAGGCCGTACAGGGACCATGACAGACTCTGGACTTGGCAGCAGCATGAGGAGGCGGTATATAGGGGCCCATGGCAGATTAGGGGCCTGGCAGCAGCTATGTGAGGCCCGTTATCTTGCAGCACCCTATGTCAAAAAATTTTACACACCAGCAGTGTGAAGAGACCTGAAAGTGGCACATGGCAGCAGAGTGTGGCGATGGAGACAGCAGCAATGGGAGGCCGTACAGGGACCCATGAGAGACTCTGGACCTGGCAGCAGCAGGAGGAGGTGGTATATAGGGGCCCATGGCAGATTAGGGGCCTGGCAGCAGCTATGTGAGGCCCGTAATCTGCCTGCACCCTATGTCAAAAAATTTAACACACCAGCAGTGTGAAGAGACCTGAAAGTGGCACATGGCAGCAGAGTGTGGCGATGGAGACAGCAGCAATGGGAGGCCGTACAGGGACCATGACAGACTCTGGACTTGGCAGCAGCATGAGGAGGCGGTATATAGGGGCCCATGGCAGATTAGGGGCCTGGCAGCAGCTATAGGAGGCCCGTAATCTGCCAGCACCCTATGTCAAAAAATTTAACACACCAGCAGTGTGAAGAGACCTGAAAGTGGCACATGGCAGCAGAGTGTGGCGATGGAGACAGCAGCAATGGGAGGCCGTACAGGGACCATGACAGACTCTGGACTTGGCAGCAGCATGAGGAGGCGGTATATAGGGGCCCATGGCAGATTAGGGGCCTGGCAGCAGCTATAGGAGGCCCGTAATCTGCCAGCACCCTATGTCAAAAAATTTAACACACCAGCAGTGTGAAGAGACCTGAAAGTGGCACATGGCAGCAGAGTGTGGCGATGGAGACAGCAGCAATGGGAGGCCGTACAGGGACCATGACAGACTCTGGACTTGGCAGCAGCATGAGGAGGCGGTATATAGGGGCCCATGGCAGATTAGGGGCCTGGCAGCAGCTATGTGAGGCCCGTTATCTTGCAGCACCCTATGTCAAAAAATTTAACACACCAGCAGTGTGAAGAGACCTGAAAGTGGCACATGGCAGCAGAGTGTGGCGATGGAGACAGCAGCAATGGGAGGCCGTACAGGGACCCATGAGAGACTCTGGACCTGGCAGCAGCAGGAGGAGGTGGTATATAGGGGCCCATGGCAGATTAGGGGCCTGGCAGCAGCTATGTGAGGCCCGTAATCTGCCTGCACCCTATGTCAAAAAATTTAACACACCAGCAGTGTGAAGAGACCTGAAAGTGGCACATGGCAGCAGAGTGTGGCGATGGAGACAGCAGCAATGGGAGGCCGTACAGGGACCCATGAGAGACTCTGGACCTGGCAGCAGCAGGAGGAGGTGGTATATAGGGGCCCATGGCAGATTAGGGGCCTGGCAGCAGCTATGTGAGGCCCGTAATCTGCCTGCACCCTATGTCAAAAAATTTAACACACCAGCAGTGTGAAGAGACCTGAAAGTGGCACATGGCAGCAGAGTGTGGCGATGGAGACAGCAGCAATGGGAGGCCGTACAGGGACCCATGAGAGACTCTGGACCTGGCAGCAGCAGGAGGAGGTGGTATATAGGGGCCCATGGCAGATTAGGGGCCTGGCAGCAGCTATGTGAGGCCCGTTATCTTGCAGCACCCTATGTCAAAAAATTTAACACACCAGCAGTGTGAAGAGACCTGAAAGTGGCACATGGCAGCAGAGTGTGGCGATGGAGACAGCAGCAATGGGAGGCCGTACAGGGACCCATGAGAGACTCTGGACCTGGCAGCAGCATGAGGAGGCGGTATATTGGGGCCCATGGCAGATTAGGGGCCTGGCAGCAGCTATGTGAGGCCCGTTATCTTGCAGCACCCTATGTCAAAAAATTTTACACACCAGCAGTGTGAAGAGACCTGAAAGTGGCACATGGCAGCAGAGTGTGGCGATGGAGACAGCAGCAATGGGAGGCCGTACAGGGACCCATGAGAGACTCTGGACCTGGCAGCAGCAGGAGGAGGTGGTATATAGGGGCCCATGGCAGATTAGGGGCCTGGCAGCAGCTATGTGAGGCCCGTTATCTTGCAGCACCCTATGTCAAAAAATTTAACACACCAGCAGTGTGAAGAGACCTGAAAGTGGCACATGGCAGCAGAGTGTGGCGATGGAGACAGCAGCAATGGGAGGCCGTACAGGGACCCATGACAGACTCTGAACTTGGCAGCAGCATGAGGAGGCGTTATATAGGGGCCCATGGCAGATTAGGGGCCTGGCAGCAGCTATGTGAGGCCCGTAATCTGCCTGCACCCTATGTCAAAAAATTTAACACACCAGCAGTGTGAAGAGACCTGAAAGTGGCACATGGCAGCAGAGTGTGGCGATGGAGACAGCAGCAATGGGAGGCCGTACAGGGACCATGACAGACTCTGGACTTGGCAGCAGCATGAGGAGGCGGTATATAGGGGCCCATGGCAGATTAGGGGCCTGGCAGCAGCTATGTGAGGCCCGTTATCTTGCAGCACCCTATGTCAAAAAATTTAACACACCAGCAGTGTGAAGAGACCTGAAAGTGGCACATGGCAGCAGAGTGTGGCGATGGAGACAGCAGCAATGGGAGGCCGTACAGGGACCCATGAGAGACTCTGGACCTGGCAGCAGCAGGAGGAGGCGGTATATAGGGGCCCATGGCAGATTAGGGGCCTGGCAGCAGCTATGTGAGGCCCGTAATCTGCCTGCACCCTATGTCAAAAAATTTAACACACCAGCAGTGTGAAGAGACCTGAAAGTGGCACATGGCAGCAGAGTGTGGCGATGGAGACAGCAGCAATGGGAGGCCGTACAGGGACCCATGAGAGACTCTGGACCTGGCAGCAGCAGGAGGAGGCGGTATATAGGGGCCCATGGCAGATTAGGGGCCTGGCAGCAGCTATGTGAGGCCCGTAATCTGCCTGCACCCTATGTCAAAAAATTTAACACACCAGCAGTGTGAAGAGACCTGAAAGTGGCACATGGCAGCAGAGTGTGGCGATGGAGACAGCAGCAATGGGAGGCCGTACAGGGACCATGACAGACTCTGGACTTGGCAGCAGCATGAGGAGGCGGTATATAGGGGCCCATGGCAGATTAGGGGCCTGGCAGCAGCTATGTGAGGCCCGTTATCTTGCAGCACCCTATGTCAAAAAATTTAACACACCAGCAGTGTGAAGAGACCTGAAAGTGGCACATGGCAGCAGAGTGTGGCGATGGAGACAGCAGCAATGGGAGGCCGTACAGGGACCCATGACAGACTCTGAACTTGGCAGCAGCATGAGGAGGCGTTATATAGGGGCCCATGGCAGATTAGGGGCCTGGCAGCAGCTATGTGAGGCCCGTAATCTGCCTGCACCCTATGTCAAAAAATTTAACACACCAGCAGTGTGAAGAGACCTGAAAGTGGCACATGGCAGCAGAGTGTGGCGATGGAGACAGCAGCAATGGGAGGCCGTACAGGGACCATGACAGACTCTGGACTTGGCAGCAGCATGAGGAGGCGGTATATAGGGGCCCATGGCAGATTAGGGGCCTGGCAGCAGCTATGTGAGGCCCGTTATCTTGCAGCACCCTATGTCAAAAAATTTAACACACCAGCAGTGTGAAGAGACCTGAAAGTGGCACATGGCAGCAGAGTGTGGCGATGGAGACAGCAGCAATGGGAGGCCGTACAGGGACCCATGAGAGACTCTGGACCTGGCAGCAGCAGGAGGAGGCGGTATATAGGGGCCCATGGCAGATTAGGGGCCTGGCAGCAGCTATGTGAGGCCCGTAATCTGCCTGCACCCTATGTCAAAAAATTTAACACACCAGCAGTGTGAAGAGACCTGAAAGTGGCACATGGCAGCAGAGTGTGGCGATGGAGACAGCAGCAATGGGAGGCCGTACAGGGACCCATGAGAGACTCTGGACCTGGCAGCAGCAGGAGGAGGTGGTATATAGGGGCCCATGGCAGATTAGGGGCCTGGCAGCAGCTATGTGAGGCCCGTAATCTGCCTGCACCCTATGTCAAAAAATTTAACACACCAGCAGTGTGAAGAGACCTGAAAGTGGCACATGGCAGCAGAGTGTGGCGATGGAGACAGCAGCAATGGGAGGCCGTACAGGGACCCATGAGAGACTCTGGACCTGGCAGCAGCAGGAGGAGGCGGTATATAGGGGCCTATGGCAGATTAGGGGCCTGGCAGCAGCTATAGGAGGCCCGTAATCTGCCAGCACCCTATGTCAAAAAATTCAACACACCAGCAGTGTGAGGAGACCTGAAAGTGGCACATGTTTGAGGCATGATTCATGGCGGATTTAGTCAGTTGTGTCAGGAACTGGTGGTTTGAAATCCAGACTAATCCACGCCTGATTCATTTTCACAAACGTGAGTCTCTCCACACTTTGGGTGGACAGTCGTGTCCTCCGCGGAGTTACAATACCTCCTGCCGCACTAAACACGCGCTCCGATGCCACGCTACTGGCCGGGCATGACAGCCTTTCAAGGGCAAATTCAGCTAGTTGGGGCCAAAGGTCAAGTTTCGTTGCCCAGTAGTCAAGGGGATTGTCTACCTCGGTTGGCAGGGTGCTGTCCAAGTAGGCCCAAGCCTGTTGTTTGAGCTCCTGCTCCAGGTCCACCTGATGCTGCTGCTGCTGCTGCGGCTGGTTAGTAGTTTCCTCACTGCGCTGGTGAAGAAAGCTACTCATCATCGACT